>NC_085871.1:52689829-52699829 GCF_034702125.1 Engraulis encrasicolus | reverse complement strand
GCAGTTCCCTGACAATAGAACCGACCCGACACTCTCCTCTCCTCTTCTGTCCTCTACCCTCCTTCTCCCCTCTCCTCTCCTCTCCTCTCCTCTCCTCTCCTCTCTCCTCTCCTCTTCTGTCCTCTCCCCTCCTTCTCTCCTCTCCTCTCCTCTCCTCTCCTCTCCTCTCCCTTCCTCTCCTCTCATCTCCTTTCCTCTCCTCCTCTTTCATCTCCTCTCTCCTCTCCTCTCCTCTCCCTTCCTCTCCTCTCTCCTCTCCTCTCCTCTCCCTTCCTCTCCTCTCTCCTCTCCTCTCCTCTCCTCTCCCTACAAAGCTCTGGAGTTGCACTGCAGTCTACAGCGCATGGGCAGGATGTCGTTGTTTATTCAGTGGCAGGAGTGGCACGCGCCAGGCGTACGCACGGCACGGCAGCAGCAGCAGCATCTCCGCGCGCAACGCAAGGTGAATAGAACGCGACAGGCTCGCGAGGAGGCGTGGCCAGGCGGCCCGTGAGGCGCGTGGGGGGCTGGCTGCCTCCCTCCCCGCGCGCCAATAAAGCCCCCGGTGGCCCCACTCGGGACACAGAGCAACCACAACTCCACTCAAGACAACACGAGGAGGTTTAACGCGAAGGTTACCGGGACTTGTGGTTTGGTTTGGACCCGTTTCACAACAGACAGCACCACGAGCCAGGAGGAAGTGCATAAAGGCACACGTGAACGCCACGAGCTGGACGCACGGCCAACTTGGACTGATCCCTGAGAGCGCACGCCTCCACGCACGCCCATCCCACCGCATCCCATCCCGCATCACCTCATCTCATCTCATCTGTTCTCATCTCTCGGCGAGAGGCTTGGATTCAGCATCCCTTGTTTTCCTCCTATCTGGTCCCCACAGACCTCCATGGATATTACTGCCAAGATGGAAATCACCGTGTCACAGCAGCAGTTCTTGCCGCCCAGCTGCTTCTTCTCGGCGGCCCAGAGCCTCCAGCTCAGTCCGGTGGACAGCCAGGGGAGCCAGGGAAGCTCCAAGTCCTCCTCCTCCTCATCCTCATCCAAGCAGCCCAAACGCCAGCGGTCCTCCTCGCCAGAGCTGCTGCGCTGCAAACGGAGACTGCACTTCGCGGGAGTCTTCGGCTACAGCTTACCGACACAGCAACCGCACGCGGTGGCCAGGAGGAACGAGCGCGAGCGCAACCGCGTGAAGCTGGTCAACAGCGGCTTCGCCACGCTGCGCGAGCACGTCCCGAACGGCGCCGCCAACAAGAAGATGAGCAAAGTGGAGACGCTCCGGTCCGCCGTGGAGTACATCCGCGCGCTACAGCAGCTGCTGGACGAGCACGACGCGGTCAGCGCGGCCTTCCAGTCGGGAGTCTTGTTGTCGTCCCCCGGCATGGTCGCGCAGAGTTACGCCGCAGCAGACATGAACTCTATGGCCGGGTCTCCTGTGTCCTCCTCGTCCTACTCCTCTGACGCGGAGGGATCCCCCTCATACGACCCCCTCAGCCCCGAGGAACAAGAGCTCCTGGACTTCACCAACTGGTTCTGAGCACTAAGAAGGTTCGTGGATGTTTTATCTATGTATTATTGTTCCTATTATTCTCCTATTATCGTTAACTCCATATACTCTGTTGTTTATAATTGCGTAATGACGTAATTACTACTCTATCACATAATTGCCCCGCTTTAATTGGTGTAGGCTACTAATTGGGGCAGTGCGATTGTATTGTGTGGTTTTTGGCTGCTTCTTTACGCATCGAGTCTATTTGGGGCAGTGCGAGTGTATTGTGTGTTTTGGCTCTTTTTTTTACGCATCGAGTCTAACTTGTCTCCTTTCTCCCTCCTCTTCTCTTCTCCGTCACAGGATGCTGTTGTTGACGCTTCATCCCCAAAACAAAACGCCTCGAGGGAGCCCCTCGCGCAGATCGGCGCGTTTTCTACGAACACTCAAAGCACCGCTGCGATTGGCCTCCTAATTATATGATTATATTGTAATATGATTATATATATTCTATGCCTATGCCGCGTCTGCCCCCCGCCCCGGGCCTCTGAGCGAGAGGGCGTCTGCCCTTCCTCTGCCTCTGCCTCTGCCTCTGATGCTCCCCGTGACAGGTCCCGCCTCGGGCTCCGCCGCCACAAGCCAAAGGACTCCCAAGACAAGACGCTGCCCACAAATAAGAAGAATCTCCAAAAGAAGTCGAAGAAGAGCTTCAACAAAACTCTGGAGACTCCGAGAGAGAGAGAGAGAGAGAGAGAGAGAGAGAGAGAGAGAGATGGCGACCAGAGAGAGAGATAGAGCACGCATTCAGCGCACAAGAACTTGCCATAGAGTCCAGAGACACTAAAATATGCCCTAATTTAAAGAGACTTTCCACGATTCTGTGGCACCACATAAAACACTATTTAAATCCTCTCAAACTATGCTAAATCCAATCAAGAAAACCGTCCAACCCTCTTTGTATAAAAGATTCACTGTCACATCATTGAAAAAAAATGCTTCCAACTTTCCGGATTTTTATTATATGAAATTCTATTTGTATAAACGTTTGTTTTTTTGGAGATATATTAAGCTATTTTTGTATGTAAGAGATTTATAGATGTTTTTTGTACACATGCATTTTAATATGTATATATTTTTGACAATATATGTATTTCTAAAGACCTCTGACTCGTGTAGACTTTATAGTGTGAAACAGCACTGTAGCCCCTCCGCCCTGTTCTCATGCCACCTAACGAGGCAGCATGCATACGGGGTTGATACCCCCACTCCTCATGCCACCTAACGAGGCAGCATGCGGCTGCATACGGGGTTGATACCCCCATTCCAGCGCATCTCTTAACGCCAATGTGTCTTATTTAAGAGCACGATGTTGTTCTAATGTCTGTCTTGGAGATCGGTATGATGATGATGATCAAAGTTTCTATAGCAGCTGTTATCCAAACCTCCACAGCACACTGGCCTGTCTGTCTGTCTGTCTGTCTGTCTGTCTGTCTGTCTGTCTGTCTGTCTGTCTGTCTGTCTGTCTGTCTGTTGTCTCTTGACGCAGCCCGACCCCAGTACACTGCCTTTCACTTAAAGGGTTGCCGTCTAGCAGATAAAAACAGCAATATGATGAATATGCCTTTATCCATATTTTTACACCCTAGATTCACAATAAAGCAATATGAAAAATGTACATTTCTCTTCTGTCTTTGTGTTTGTGAGAGTGAGAGAGAAATAGTATGAGAGAAAGTGTTTGTGTGTGTGTGTGTGTGTGTGGGGGGGGGGGTTCCTGGTAAATACAGAACACTTGCACAAACCAGAAGTAGCCTGGGAACTCGCATAGTCTACTGCCTTTAGTTCTACATTATCATTCCGATCTGACTTGTGTGATTAGGTCTGGTGGTAACCAGGCAAAACCAGAAGCACAACCACCCCAAACCCCAACCGCGCGCGCGCGCACACACACACACACACACACACACACACACACACACACACACACACACACACACACACACACACACACACACACACACACACCAACAGTCCAGAGCGCTTGTGAGGGATTCTCCTCCTCCTTCTATTCAAGTCCCCGCGAGCCTCTTCCACTATCAACTCCACAATACAGAGCAGAGCCGCACAATGAATAGGGTGTGTGTGTGTGTGTGTGTGTGTGTGTGTGTGTGTGTGTGTGTGTGTGTGTGTGTGTGTGTGTGTGTGTGTGTGTGTGTGTGTGTGTAGGGTAGGGGGGTAGACGTGACTGGAATATCGGTGCACTGGCTGAACTTGTGTCGCATGCCAACTCTGTCCGCCATGAATTGAGGATTCTCTAGTCTCTAGTCTCTGCCCAAAGTTTGCTTGTTTTGTTTGTTTTTGTTTTGTTTTGTTTTGTTCGACAAAACCAGTTTGAGTTGGTTGGCATTATTAACAGACATCTCGAAGCCCGATGTAAAAATATGTACCAGAGCAGTTAAAAAAATGACATGTAGAATTGGCTACTTTATATGAACACCCAGAGGTGCATCTTGCCACCAGGCAAGGCAGGCGTCCGCTTGGGGCCCCCACGCCCCTAGATAGTGATTAACAACCCACATTTTACCACAGTAGTGGCGATTTTGGTTCAAATACGTTTTCGCTTGGGGCCCCACCTGACCCTAGAATCGCCTCTGTGAACACCTGATCGTAAACGTGTACAGTAGCTTAGACTATAAGCAGCAACATGTATTTACTCATTGCGCAACAAAAAGGTAGAAAGTAATTTGCGGGCAACGCGGTCAAGTTTGGATAGTCTGACAAGCTGTTTGACAAACGTTAGCACTTAAGCCCTCGTGCTGCCGTGGCCCGTGGCAGGAGGATTTATCTTCTTTTTCATCTTTGGCATAACCGTTAAAGGCGCGCGACCATCCGAGACTCGCCGACAGGTGGAACGTCGCCTCGCGCTGCTGCCTGGCGCGTGGAAGGCGTAATGAGGGAATGAGCTCGTGAAGTGCTCGAGTGCTGCCCGCGCGTGCCTTCCCTAGAGAAGCGCACGACCAGCCGTGCGCCCAGAGGGAGAGAGAGAGAGAGAGAGGGAGGGAGAGAGACGAAGAAGGAGAAAAAAAAGAAAAGAAGAGGGAGCCCTCTCGCCCAGAGGGGGGAGAGAGAGAAAGGGAGAGAGAGACAGAGGGAGAGAGAGACCAAGAAGGTGAAGAAAAGAACAGAAAAGAAAAGAAAAGAAAGAGTTCGAGTCTGGGCAAGACCTCAGCAGTTATTGAGCTCGTGCAGGCAAATGAGGAAACAGCTCGAAGAAAGATAAGGATGAAAAGCAGCGGCAGATCATTGATGTCCACACCGCTATCGCCGCCTTATTACCGAACATCAAGATTATTTTATGGCGAAGCCGAGGAAAGAAATTCCCTCTCTTCCAGAGAACAGAGAAAATGAGGGAGGGAATTCCCCATAGTTTTATCGTTTATAGACATTTGCTACGTGTACATGATGTTTTTGAATCGGATCTAATAGATCGGATTTAAGTAGATCGGATTAAGAGTTATTTTGCGACGTGTATACATGGCAATTTCACTTAAATGCGATTAAACGTCTGGGGAAAATAAAGCATTGCGATTGGACTGAGGACGCACGTGCTGAGTGAGCCAAATAAGGCGTGGGGGCGTGGTCGCCAAACCTCCGGGGAACTACTGGGACACAAGCTTATCTTCAGCCCGAAAATGAATTCCCTCAGTGGACTCAAGGCTGGTAAAATCCCCTTTGGGTCTGGTTCTTTCAAATGCTAGTTAGCACCCTCCTAGCTTAGAAAAACGAACTGGTGAAAGGGTGATGTGGAGTAACTTTGTTGTGCTTAATTACTTCGTGGGGCACTTTTACATCAATATATGGAAGCCACAACAGTATATATAGTCGCTTAGGGACTTTAAATTAAGCAAAACTTTCATGTGAAAATCAACAGGAAGTGCCGCCATCTTTTTCTCACTGACAAAGAGCACGGGCTCTTGGCGCCATCGTGTGGTCAACGAGCATGCGTGGAACGACCGGATTTATTGTAATTCTGATTAAAAGGTTACATGACAGAGGAACGTGTTTAATCGGATTTAAAAGAGGATTAAACCACCCACTTTAATCGGACTTAAATTTAAATCGGAATAAACTTAAATCCTGTTCGGTAAGTGTTTACATGATGTTTTTAAAGTGGAATTAAGTTTTAATGAGATTTAAAGTGAGTTAAATCGGATTTAAATGCCTCATGTAAACGTACCAAATGCGTCTGAACTTTTAACCTCTATACACTGTTTAACGCTGCATGTTGAAAAGTTACTTGATTACAGATGCAAATATCATTCCAGAACTTCACTGGCAGCGTTCTTAGATTACTGGCTGTCTTATTAGGCGCGCAGGCTACGCGTGGTATTCTTGAATTAAATCGCCAGAAGGGCAGTGGCAGGCATGGGTGGACGCTTATGTGTCTAATAAAATTTAAGGCTTTGGGGGGAGAAATGGCGGATTTTACGGGCTTGACGCCAACAAGACAGACTGAAGCATCGGCACTCTTACTCTGCTCCCTCACGACAGGTCCGAGGTTTTAGAAGAGGGCAGCAGCCGGGTCAGTTTATTGTAAACTCTCCCCACTGTGAGGGGAGATTGCGCTGAACCCTTGACCATCTTGCGTAATCAATTTACTCCCCTGTCCATCACGTCTTTGGAGGTAAATCGATGAGGCGGGACCAGGGAGGCTGTAGTGGTGGAGAGAAGAGAACGCCCCGTCCCGTCAGCTTCAGGAGTCTGTGTGTGTGTGTGTGTGTGTGTGTGTGTGTGTGTGTGTGTGTGTGTGTGTGTGTGTGTGTGTGTGTGTGTGTGTGTGTGTGTGTGTGTGTGTGTGTGTGTGTGTGTGTGTGTGGAGGAGAGGTGAGGCCGCCCCTGCTAGCCTATATGGGCGACTGTCAGCCCGCATTCCAACGCGAGAAGGCGGCTAGCGCTGATCGGGTGTGAAATTCGGTTTGGGGGTCTGAATAGAGGACCGGGCGCCTTTTTGTCCGGCCGGGATTAAACGCCCCTCTACTCCCTCCGCAGCAGCATATGGTGGCGATACGGTGCGTCGCGGGCACCGCGCCTGGAGTAGGAGAAATGCGCCAAAAAAGACACGCGATGATTAATTTATGGCCGAGCTAAGTGCTGGGTGATTAGGGGAGGAGGGGGGGTGGTTGTGCTTGGGGAGCTAGCTGGGGAACAAGGGTGTCTTTCCATGTCCTGGGGCTATGGGGGTGGGGGAGGGGGGATTGTCTTGGGGAGCTAGCTTGGGAACAAGGGTGTCTTTCCTCCTCCTGGGGCCATTGGGAGCTGAACAGGGTGTAACCGAGATGCCACTGGTTTAGGATATGTAGCCACCTTCATCAGCACTGTGTTAACCTGTCCTGATGTTATCCTGACCGTAGTTAGAATGTCAGGGGAATTACTTTTATCTTGTGAAGAAACTCCAGGGCCGAAGAACCTTAGTGTTCTTAGGGGTTAACTCCCTACCGTTCTTAGTATAGAAACACAGGGAGGGTAGCTTCATGGGGCTTCTTTTAACCGGTTTGTTGCACCAACACGACGTAACACAACCGCTCCGATTGCCGGCCTGACTGCATACAAAACTTCTCACTCTCGCCTCGCCTTCCTATCCACTCAAGCCCCGCCCGCGCCTGCGCATAACGTCTCCTATTGCAACTCTTACAACAACTGATTTAAAACTAGTAGCACATTGTGGGACCAATGTACAGTCAGCCCCAATTGACGCCCCCCCCCCGCCCAGCCATATATCAACATCAATATCAATGTGTGTGGGGCCCCCTCTATACATGGGCCCCAGGTGAGTGACTCAGTCCCACTTTACCCCCCTGAACGACAGCCGCTGGGGGTGTCGCCTATATGCTACTAGTTTAGGACAGTCATGGGTGAGCGGTTAGGGCGTCAGACTTGCATCCCAGAGGTTGCCGGTTCGACTCCCGACCCACCAGGTTGGTGGGGGGAGTAATCAACCAGTGCTCTCCCCCATCCTCCTCCATGACTGAGGTACCCTGAGCATGGTACCGTCCCACCGCACTGCTCCCCATGAGGCGCCACTGAGGGCTGCCCCCTTGCACGGGTGAGGCATAAATGCAGTTTCGTTGTGTGCAGTGTGCAGTGTTCACTTGTGTGCTGTGGAGTGCTGTGTCACAATGACAATGGGAGTTGGAGTTTCCCAATGGGGCTTTCGCTTTCACTTTCACTTTCTTATATGTAGTTCACATCATTGGCCCTGATAGCTGATTCCAGCAAGAATAGCCTATTGGCCAGCCTGGCATGGAGACACCATCCTATGCTACAAGAATAGCCTATTGGCCAGCCTGGCCTGGCGTCACCATCCTATGCTACAAGAATAGCCTATAGGCCAGCCTGGTATTGCGCCACCATCCTATGCTACAAGAATAGCCTATAGGCCAGCCTGGCATGGCGCCACCATCCTATGCTACAAGAATAGCCTATAGGCCAGCATGGCGACACCATCCTATGCTACAAGAATAGCCTGGCGCCACCATCCTATGCTACAAGAATAGCCTATAGGCCAGCCTGGCATGGCGCCACCATCCTATGCTACAAGAATAGCCTATAGGCCAGCCTGGCGCCACCATCCTATGCTACAAGAATAGCCTATTGGCCAGCCTGGCATGGAGACACCATCCTATGCTACAAGAATAGCCTATAGGCCAGCCTGGCATGGTGACACCATCCTATGTACTCCACCCAAAGATTTTGTCACCGCACATCGTCTGACAAAAGCCTCCAGCTCGGTTCTCTCAGGTACCTATATTTATTACACTTTTGTTTTGTTATTTGTATGCTTTTGCGACGCTATATTGTAACAGTCATGCTAATAAAACACAATATGGGTTTTAATTTGAATTCGGAACTCCAATGAATTTAAATGGCAGAGTAAGATCAGACATTCTCCCACCCTCCACGGAGACGGATTCCTCTTGGAACAACAGTCAACAGTCAACAGTCGCTTTCGCCCAGGCTATATAAAGGCCCTAATGATTGGCGAAAATCCCCAAGGTGCAGGATAACTGACTGATGTTATTACATTACATTACATTGCATTTAGCTGACGCTTTCATTTATTCAAAGTGACTTACAACTATTATTTTTCAGGGTATTGGTTACAGTCCCTTGAGGAATGTGGGGTTAGGTGCCTTGCTCAAGGGCACTTCAGCCATGGATGGAGGTGTAGGGAGAGGTCAGGGGGGATTCGAACCTGCAACCCCTAGATTGAAAGACCAACTCTCTAACCACTAGGCCGGCTGCCCTACTAGGCCACGGCTGCCCTATGTTAAGTTGTTTAATTAACTTGCTGTGCATTTTATTGGATTTGTGAATCAGTCCCGCCACACTGCTCCCTTTCGGGCGGCCTTGTGGGCTGACCCCTTGCATGGGTGAGGCATAAATGCGATTTCGTTGTGTGCACTTGTGTGCTGTGTCACAATGACAATGGGAGTTGGAGTGTCATAGGTGGGCTTTCACTTTCTATGAGGCACCATCATTATTGTTTTATTTGATGTAGAATTCATAAAAGTGAAATTGTAGTATCTGGTCGTTAACGTTTGGGTTGTATGTCGTTAGTGATACATTGCTACCATAATACTACACCACTATGACAGTACACAGGGCCTTTAGTAATACATTACTACCATAGTACTACACCACTATGACAGTACACAGGGCCTTTAGTAATACATTACTACCATAGTACTACACCACTATGACAGTACACAGGGCCTTTAGTAATACATTACTACCATAGTACTACACCGCTATGACAGTACACAGGGCCTTTAGTAATACATTACTACCATAGTACTACACTACTATGACAGTGCACAATGCCTTTAGTAATACATTACTACCACATACCTGTCAACTTTGAGCTCCAAAAATCCGGGAAAATTGTCATATTTTAAGCCAAAATCCGGGAAATGTTCTAAAGGCCAAATTTTGACAGTCAACAGGATGACAGAGACAGATCGGACGGTGCGTTCTACTCTGCTTTTCACAACAGCGCGCGTGCAAAGACAGATCCTGTCTAAAATCCCTCAGCACACGTTTTACAATGCAATGAAAACAAAACAATGAAATGAGCGCAATGAGTTTCTTCTTGTTCTTCTTCGCTGTTCCGAGGCTGTTTTATGCGTTGCATGAACTGATCTGACGGTTTCTGAGGAAAAGAGTAGGTGCACAAGCGCTACGGAGCTCGAGGTTGAAGCTCGTATTTTTAAGGAACTTCAATTCTTGGTGGTATCTGGCATACCGTCTTCTGGCAGGTAGCTTGATAAGGAAGACCCCCTGTCTCTCTCTTCAAGAGGGGGTGTGGCTCGTCGGACAGGGTCGTGGGTAACCTATAAATAGTCTTTTGATAATGTGAAAAATCTGGGATATTTCCGGGGAAAAAATCAAATCGGGAAGAAATCGGGAAATGAGTCAAAATTAGGGAGTTTCCCGGGAAATTAGGGATGGTTGACAGGTATG
>NC_085871.1:52662329-52667329 GCF_034702125.1 Engraulis encrasicolus | reverse complement strand
CATATAGAACTTGAGTTAGGGGGTACTCGAGGCACAACGAAAAGGCTTAGGGGGTCAAAAAAGGTTGGGAAACACTGTCCTAATTAACCATCAATCTGTGAGTCGCGCCACCAATGCGCGTCGGAGGGAGGGGTTCACAGTACCAAACTCACATCACAGGTGCGTTGGAAAGACAGAGGGTGATTAGGTCCAGGTAAGTATACATAACACAAGAGGTAAGTATGTGACACAAGCAGATAAACATAAAAAGCTAAAAATATAACACAAACAGGTAGCAGGTAAGTATTTAACCAACTGAAAAGTCTCTCATTTATAGTTTACAATAAAACCTATAGCAAATGGATAGAAATCAGGAATATGGCTCCAACAGAGAGAGAGTGAGAGAGAGAGAGAGAGAGAGAGAGAGAGAGAGAGAGAGAGAGAGAGAGAGAGAGAGAGAGAGAGAGAGATCATCACCCCTTCCTCCACACGCAAAATTAAAGTGAGAGAGAGGCGGAAAATCTCCCACAATATTTCTGAGGGACTTGGGAGTTAGGGGCCAGAGCCTTCGCACAGCCATCAAAGTGGCATCAGAGGCAGCCATAAGGAGCAGCAAGTGGCTGAGGAGGAACGACCTCAATTGGGCCCCCAAGTAGTGCTGCAGGAGAGACTTAGGGAATTACATTACATTACATTACATTACATTACATTACATTACATTAGTATTTACTTACTTACTTACTTACTTACTTTTACTTCATTTCTTCAGGACATTGCACATTAATGAACATATACATAAATGTACATATATGTAAATATGCCAGATTGTAGCCCAAGGGCTAATGTCCATCTGGTGTCCAAAATAGGCAGGCTAGATTTAGCAGACGCCTTTGTTCAAAGCGACTTACAAGGAGCAATTTAAACAAGAACAGGGTAAGGCACAGTGTACAGTTGCAACACTGATAGCATTGTCCTACAAAGAGTAAAGAAGAGGACAGTGCATTACGTAAAAAGTAGCAAAAAGTAATCAAAAGACCTTGAGGTGCCGTGTACAGTTCCAACACTGACAACATTGTCAAACACAAGACAATAGAAGCAACATTAAATAATAGGAGGGTAACAAGGCAAATTGGATAATAAGCAAGACATCTAGGCGCAGTGTATAGTTTCAACACTGACAACAATATCCAACACATCCTTCCAATCATCCTTATCCTGTGTCAGCATCTCTTCAGGACAGACAGACAGACAGACAGACAGACAGACAGACAGACAGATAGATAGATAGATAGATAGATAGATAGATAGATAGATAGATAGATAGATAGATAGATAGATAGATAGATAGATAGATAGATAGATAGATAGATAGATAGATAGATAGACATGTTGTAAGATAGACAGACAGACGGACAGATAGACAGTCAGACAGGCAGACAGACAGACAGACAGACAGAGAGACAGACAGACAGACAGACAGATAGATAGATAGATAGATAGATAGATAGATAGATAGATAGATAGATAGATAGATAGATAGATAGATAGATAGATAGATAGATAGATACAAACCCAAACTCCGATGAAGTTGGGACGTTTGGTAAACAGTGAATAAAATCAAAATGCTATCATNTTCAATACATTCATTAGATGGAGAATAGTGAAAAGACAACTTATTAAGTGTTAAAACCGAGAAAAAATATTGTTTTGGGGGACATATGTACTCATTTCTAATTTGATAAATCCAACACGTCTCAAAAGAGTTGGGACGGGGACAATAAAAGGCAGCAAATGTCGAAGAAGACTAAAAACAAAACAAAAGACAACACTTAACAGTTAAATACATTAACCGATTGATGAATTTATATAAAAAACAGTGTTAATTCTTCATATCTTGGACATGATTTCACTAGCTTAAATGGTGGGTGTATTCCTTGTCATGTTTTGCAATGTTTTCCTTTCTGTAGTGCTTACAGTGTGACAGTTCTTGACCAAAAGCCCACCATTTTATCACCTGCTGGTCCTTATGATGGAGCCAAACTGTTAAAACATAGTAGAGAATGCAATTTGACCTTACTATGTCACATATGGCAGTAATCGAAGATCTCCCTTCGAAATATAATGCATGATTGGTTTTTCATGCTGTTTAAAACCCATTTATACCATTCAGCACTGTATTTAACTCTACAGATGAGTGAGAACATCTTAACCAATGCACTACTGCACCCGCGTGCCATCATGGAGGCTGACTTTTGAAGCTAGCACTAACACAAGTTGGATGGTCCATTTTCACTGTAGCACAGGATGTGCAATGCTCTATTATTGTCAAAAATAATGGACTTCTACAACTTCTGCTGACTTCTGTAAGCAAAGGACAGTTTCCCATGTCTTCTGGGTCTATTTCAAGTGAGCTCAGGTGCTTAGGAGAATGTTACACCCCTGTATCATTTGCACGCATTAAGCATTCTTAATATGGTCAATTTTCAACAGCTCTAATTCCTGGAGTGCCAGAGTGCGACTACAGCCAATATATATTTCATGATGTCATGAACCTATACAATGATTTTAGTAACAAAAATATGTCTTATATACACTCAATCGTGGTAAATCAAAGGGAATTCAAAAATGTATGTAATAACTATGGTAATTATTCCCTTTGCATCTTTAATTCTGAGTGACTCAGCCTCTCAGTGATGATCTTATACCTGGACACCTATATTGTCCGTCAGTACAATTCATTTTGAAATGTTCTTCTTTGTTGTTTTATCTTATTTGGATGTTCATTACATCTGACTGATCCCCATCCCAACTTATTTGAGATGTGTTGCAGTTATGAAATTAGAAATGAGTGCATATGTCCCCCAAAACAATATTTTTTCTCAGTTTCAACACTTAATATTTTGTCTTTTCACTATTCTCCATCTAATGAATAGATTGAATGTTTTGAAAATGATAGCATTTTGATTTTATTCACTGTTTACCAAACGTCCCAACTTCACCGGAGTTGGGGTTTGTAGATAGATAGATAGACAGATACCCTGTAGACGTATATTTCCTCCTCCTCTGTCAGCATCTCTTCAGGAATGATCTCCTTCAAGGCCATCAACACCTGAAGACACGACAGGTACCCGTCACCATCACTATCCACCTGGAGAGGAGAGAGATACACCAACATCATCACCATGGAAACACGACAGGTACCCGTCTCCATTACTATCCGCCTGGAGAGGAGAGAGATATACACCATCATCACCATGGAAACACGACAGGTACCCATCGCCATCACTATCCACCTGGAGAGGAGAGAGATACACCAACATCATCACCATGGAAACACGACAAGTACCCGTCTCCATTACTATCCGCCTGGAGAGGAGAAATACATCACCACCATCATCATCATCATCATGACCATCATCATCATGACCAACATCATCATCACCATCATCATCATCACCCTCTTGTAGCCCTCTTGTACAGGGCCATCATCACCATCATCACCACCATCATCACCATCATCACCACCACCACCATCATCATCATCATCATCATCATCATCATCATCATCATCACCAACATCATCACCACCAACATCATCACCAACATCACCAACATCATTACCATCATCACCGCCATCACCAACATCACCAACATCATTACCATCATCACCGCCATCACCAACATCACCAACATCATTACCATCACCATCATCATCATCACCACAACGTGGACAGCCCACTTGTACATCAATATCTCTATAGATATAGTAATAATAGTAATTGTACATCACTTACCTGATATGATAATATTATAATAATGACAATTGTTCATATCTCACCGCATGGAAAGCCCTCTTGTACAGGGCCAGTACTGTAACTATAATACTATAATCTCTTGTACCGGGCCAACCTTTATAGATTTAATAATAACCTTTATAGAAATAATAATAATAATGATGATAATAATAATACCGTGTGGAAAGCTCTCTTGTACTGTTCCAGTTTCTATAATATATATTATAATCTCTTGTACCAAGCCAACCTTTATAGATATAATAATAATGATGATAATATTATAATCTCACCATTTGGAAAGCTCTCTTGTACTGTTCCAGCTTCTATAATATTATAATCTCTTGTATCGGGCCAACCTTTATAGATATAATACTAATAATGATGATAATATTATAATCTCACTGTTTGGAAAGCCCTCTTGTACTGCTCTAGTTTCTATAGTATTATAATCTCTTGTACCATGCCAACCTTTATAGATATAATAATAATGATGATACTATTATAATCTCACCGTTTGGAAAGCCCTCTTGTACTGTTCCAGTTTCTCCTGGTTGAAGATGCAGTACTTGGCCAGGAAGGCAACTGGGGAGAGAGCAGATGATTGACAGGTTAGTCATCCACTCACATATAAGGAGGCGGAGCTAGAGAAGAAGGAGTGAATACCAATCATCAGTAATTGGTCAGGAAGGCAGCTGGGGACAGATGATTGTCAGATATCTATGTTCAACAGTTCAAAGTTCCATGCACAGCTCCTAGGTGCTGGTAGATGCAGGAATGTTCAATACTTCAAAAGAAAGAAGTCTAACGCACACTTTCTTGACTTTATGCTCATTTTATTAGAGCGAACAACGCAAGCCTGATGACGCACATAGGCGAAACGTGTTGTTCGCTCTAATAACTTTCTTTCTTTTGAAGTAGTAGCCATCTATCTTAGTCATTTACCCATATACACATGTAAATACCTATTATTAATACTTTGCCAGGAAGGCAATCAGGGAGAGATGATTGATAGAAATGGGCAGCTCTAGGGTGCTTTAGATTTGATGCTTTTTTTTTTTTTTTTCAAAACAATAGAAGCATTTCTAGCGATTTCTGTTAGATGTTGTGATAAGTTTGCTGTTGCAAGTATAGTGTCACTTTAAATACAGAGCCTGGCAATGACAAAAACACAATAACCTCAACTGGTCCTTAGTCCATCACATTGATTTGGAACTAGAGGTGTGTCGT
>NC_085871.1:52656137-52657229 GCF_034702125.1 Engraulis encrasicolus | reverse complement strand
GGAGAAGGAGGAAGAGAAAGAAGAGGAGGAGGATGAAGAAGAGGAGGAGGAAGAGAGGGGAGGGATAGCCATGCCTCCTGAACATAAGGCTGTCACACACGTACGCACACACACACACACACACACACAAACACACACCACTGAATATGTTTTGGAGGAGTGCACAGCAGCTTCTTGATTTCAGGGGTGGAGCACAATGTCTTATGGTTTACACACACGCAGGCACACACACACACACACACACACACACACACACACACCACACCACACACACACACATCACACACAACACACACACCACTAAAAAACACCAACCCCACACACACGCACACACACACAAACACACACACACACATACACACACACGGCCGGATGCTTTAATGGGATTAGGGTCTGTAATCCATGAAAGGAAGACGCTCTCTCTCTCTCTCTTTCCCTCGGTCTCTCTATCCCCTCCCCCTCTCTCTCTCTCTCTCTCTCTCTCTCTCTCTCTCTCTCCCTGTCTCTCTCTCTTTCTCCCTTTCTCTCTCTATCTCTTTCTCTTTGTCTCTACCTCTCTCTCTCTCTCTCTCTCTCTCTCTCTCTCCTTATTAACCTTCTCATCATGAAAACAAGAGGGGCGCACACTCCTCTCTCCTTTTTTCTCGTATTGCCCCGCTCTCTACATCCCTCTTTCTCTCTTTTATTTCTCTCTCCCTCTCACTCACTCTCTCTACGCCTCTCTCTCTTTCTCTCCCCCACCCTCTCTCTCTTCTCTCTCTTCTCTCTCTCTATCTCTCTCATTCGCCTTCTTGCCTGTCCCCTCTCTTCTCTTCCTCTACCCTTCTCTCTGCTCCATCTTCCTGTCACCTTTGCACATCTCTCTCTTTCCCCTCTCTCTGTCTATCTCTCTCTGTCTATCTCTCTCTGTCTATCTCTCTCTGTCTATCTCTCTCTGTTTGTCTGTCTGTCTGTCCTTCTCTCTCTCTCTCTCTCTCTCTCTCTCTTTTCCATCTCTCCCCCCTCTTTCTCCTTTGCATATCTCTCTCCCCCCCCTCTCTTTCTAATCTCTCTCTCCCCCCCCCTCTCTCTCTCTTTCTATCTATCTCTCCC
>NC_085871.1:52643637-52653637 GCF_034702125.1 Engraulis encrasicolus | reverse complement strand
ACACACACACACACACACACATGCTCGTGCGCGCGCACACACACACACACACACACACACACATGTTCGTGCGCGCGCACACACACACACACACACACACACACACATGTTCGTGCGCGCGCACACTTGGGTAAAAGACAGTTTAGTGTATCACCATGTAATACGATATAAGATATCATAGATGGTAAGATGGTATCCCAGAATAGAATATTAGCACAGTAAACCAGAATTCCAAATAGGCCTAACTACCGCCACAGAAAAAAATTAAGACACCACCTCGAAATGACCAGTTTTACTGGCTAGACCATTTGCAGCTTTCTGCAAACTAATGCTCTGAATGGCGGTTTTCATTCGGAATTCAAAGGAAATGTTGTCAGTAGTTTATAGAATTAAACAACTAAAACACATGCCAATAAGTGGTCACATCAGAAATACTGATAATTCTGAGGTGGTCTCTTGAGGTGTTTTTTTTTTTTTTCCACGGTTGTATATTGGAGTGCTAACGTCAGTTCTGTCAAGAAGCTTGCCGTTCGTCCTCACCTCACTTCCATTACTAATTGATCCAAATGATCATCTTTATTCCTTAGCAATTGGCCTTTAAATCCTACCCTGTTCCCCTCAACTGCATACTGCTTGGTTTCTGCAACCCAGCTCCTGCCCTCCTACTTGTTATGTTGCCTGGTTCTCTCCCTTTACTGCCGGGGAGAGAATTCCCTAAACTGCTGCTGCCCCCATGGTGCTCATGGAAATAGGGGGGTTCAGTGATGCCAGATGGAAAAAGCTGTATTATCGTACCAAAACCTCAAGAATTATCGTTTTTGGGGACTTTTTTGGGGGAAGGTATCGTACCCAAGACTCAAATTGTTTATTCAAGGCATGTAAATGAACTGAATAACAACTCTGAAATTATCGTACATCATGTTTGGCGGGTTCCTCCGCCAAATGTAATTCATAGTTTACAGTCAAGAAATATTCAGAATCTTATCTTGTGTTTCTTGACTAAAATGACTCTGACAGAAATGCCACTGTGTATTATATGGCCTATCTGTGATTTGAGGTTTGAGGTTGATTTGCACATTACCACATTGTGTGCTTTATGTTTTATTTACTGTGTGAATTTTAAGAAAAATACAGAAGTAAATACGTAAATGATTTGACATTATGTCTTGTGTGGTTTATGTGTGTTCTGTATTTACTGTGTGTATTTTCATCTCTGTAAGAGGGTATGTCCGTCAGTCTGCCCGTCCGTCCGTCTGTCCGTCTGAAACGTATTCTTTAAATCGGCTAAACACGATCTCCACCACAATTTTTCACTTCACTCTCTTCATTTTTGTGCTTTTTTTCTACTAGCGGACCATGATAAGCAACAAGTAGACACATCTTTGTCCGCCTGTCGGACTTGTTAAGCGAGGAATATGGATAAGGAATAAGGAAAATGATGCCTTCCTGGTAAAATATGTACATAAGTAAGGAAGTACATAGTTAGACAATACAGAAGTAAATAAGTACATGATGATAAAAACAGACTAATACACCAAACAAAACACACACATTTTCAGAACAGCTACAGAAAATACACACACACACACACACACACACACACACACACACACACACACACACACACACACACACACACACACACACACACACTACACACACACACACACAGACACACACACACACACAACACACACATGGCTGACACACACCCTCACACACGCACATATGGCCCTATCCTACAGCATAATCCCAAAAACACACACACTACACTCAGCACTGTTGTATGCAACGAGTAGGCGTGCTGTGCTGATGCAGGAAATCGGGCGGGAGCCGTGTGCGGTGTGTGTGTGTGTGTAGTGTGTGTGTGGAGTGTGTGTGTGTGTGTGTGTGTGTGTGTGGGTTGTGTGTGTGTGAGTAGTGTGTGTTGTGTGTGTGTGTGTGGTTGTGTGGGTGTGTGTGTATGTGTGTGTGTGGTCTGCCTAGATAGTGTGTGTGTGTGTGTGGTGTGTGTGTTTGCAGTTTTGATGTGAATAAGAAGAGACAGGTAAGCTAATGATGAGTAAGGTGAGTTTGCCATGAAGAAAGGCTTGACCCAGTTAAGAAAGGCCACGCGTGGTGTGTGTGGTTTGTGTGTGTGTGTGGTGTGGTGTTTTGCGTGTGTGTGTTAGGTGTGAGTCTGTAGTGTTCTTGAGGTTTTAATGGTGTGTTGTGTGTAGTGTGTGTGATGTGTGTGTGTGTTACTGTGTGTGTGGTGTGTGGTACTGTGTGTGTGTGTGTGGGTGTGTGGATGTGTTGTGTGGTGTGTGTGTGTGTGGTACATTGTGTAGTGTGTGTGTGTGTGTGTGTGTGTGTCTGTGGTGTGTGTGTGTGTGATGTGTTGTGTGTGTGGTGTTGTGTGTGTGTGTGTGCTCTGTAGGGTGTAGTGTGTGTGTAGTATGTGTGTGTGTTGGTGTCGTGTTGAGTGTGTGTGTGTGTGGATGGGTGGGTGGTTGGTTGAGTGTGTGCATGATCCGCGGTTGTGGTTGTGTGTTGTGTAACTTTCACTCATTGGAGGTCTTGTTCAACAATACATTTTCAATGTTCTGTTGGCTAATCTGAACTTGCCTTGCGATTGAGTTGTGACAATCACTGCATATTGTTGGGATAAATTTATTTATAATACTATAAATAATATTTTAGAAAATGGCAAATATGGCCATCCATTACACAATCTCCGTGGCTCTAAAATCACGACTACAGCACGCATGCACACCATACGCAGCGACAGAATTGCACGGGTCAATGCACTCACACTACTCATATACTCTTACTATCTCTCATCACTAACTCGTGATGTTATCTTATAGACTCTGTACACTAAATTGTCAACAAGTTTTGGTGGCTTCTACTGTGTTGCGCCGTGTAGGGCTCAGTGTGAGTGTGTGTGTGTGTGTGTGTTGTGTGTCGTGTGTGTGTGTATGTGTGTGTGTGGTGTGTGTGATGTGTGTGTGTGTGTGTGTGTGTGTGCTGTGTGTGTGTGTGTGTGTGCTGTGGGTTGATTTGAATGCGTGTGGTCTGGATGGGGTTAGTTGTATTTGTAGGTGATTCAGTACGAGACCGGCGGACTTGTTTGGGGATTGGGTGGCTGCTGGGTTTGGCATGTGTGTGTGTGGTGTTCGTGTGTAGTGTTGTATTGTGAGTTGGGGAGGCTAGTGTGTGTGTGTGTGTTGTAGTTAGGAATTTTGAGTTGGGGTAGTGTGGTGTGTGTGAGTGTTGGATTAGTGAGTTGGGATTGTGTGTGTGTGTGTTTGGATTGTGATGAGTTGGGGTTTAGTGTGTGTGTGTTGGATATTGTGAGTTATGGGGTGTGTGTGTGTGTGTGTGTGTGTGTTGGATGTGTGAGTTGGGGTGGCTTGTAGTGGGTGTGTTGGATTTGTGAGTATGGGGGTGTGGGGCTGTTGTGAGTATGTGGTTGTCGTGTGGGGTGACGGAGAGGGGGGGTCTGCTGGGTTGTGTGTGTGGGTGTTGGATTATGGTGAGTTGAGGTGTAGTGTCGTGTGTTGTGTGGCTGTGTTGGGATTGTGATGTAGGGGTTTCGTGTGTAGTTGTCGTGTTGGCATTCAGAGGGAGTGACCTATAAGACGTCATTGCAATAAGAGGGGGTGGGGGGGGGTATCGTCTAGGTTTTAGCGTTCTGAGTCGGTGTAGTGTGATAGTTGGGGGAGGGGGAATGCAGCGCGTTGTGTTTTTGGGCTCGGGGGGGGGGGGGTTCTGTGTTGGGGAGGGGGGGGTGGTGTGGGGTTGTTGGTTTTTGGGTAGTGGGGGGGGGGGGCGGTGTCGAGTTGAGCGGGTGAAGAAGAGATTGGCCATTGTGTTTGGTGTGGAGGGACTCTTACTCTCTGTGCTGTGTGTGTGTGTGTGTGTCTGTGTGTGTTGTGTGAGTGTGTGTTGTGTGAGTGTGTGTCTGTGTGTGTTGTGTGAGTGTGTGAGTGTGTGTCTTTATATGTGTGTGTGTGTGTGTGTCGTGTTGTGTGTGTGTGTGTCTGTGGTGTCTGTGTTGTGAGTGTGGTGTGTGTGTGTTTGTGGGGTGTGTGTGTGTGTAGTGATGTGTGTGTGTGTCGTGTGTGTGTGTGACGCCAGTTGGGGGGTTAATCAGGGTTCTTGGATGTTCTGAGGTCGATTTTGAGGGCGCGCAGCAGAAACGGCGGGACGTTATGTGCGAGCTATTTTGAGATCGGGGTGGGGGGTGGGGGGGGGGGGGGCTAATTATGAACATAGATTGTGGGTGGGTGTCGTGTTGTGTGTGTGTGTGTGTGTGTGTGTGTGTGAGTGTGTGTGTGTGTGTGTTGTGATGTGTGTGAATGTTGTGTGAGTGTGTGTGTGTGTGTGAGTGAGTGTGTAAAGGTGTGTGTGTGTGTGTGTGCGTGTGTGTGTGATTCTGTTTGGTTGTATGAGGTGGGGGGGGGATGTATGTGTTGTAGGGCAATTATTATGTTAGTATGGGACAGGGCAAATATAATAAGTACTCGTCATAAGTTGGCCGCTGGCAGAACTCTGACTGAATGATCTATTATTATCATATCTATAATCTACTGTTACACAGTTAATTTTTTACAAAGAAGTTGAAAAGTATTGTTAGCAAAAAAGAGTATGCAGAAATATTGAGGTAAGGCAGTGTCCTCCTGTCTAATAAAATGACCACAATTGCTAGTATGTGCTCACTACAGGTCGTAATAGTAAACTATGATGATCCCGAGTCATTGTTGGAATATAATTTTAATATAATTTCAAGCAAATGTCTCGCATAAATTGACGCAAATATGATATGAGGAAAGTCTGTTAGTGTGGTGTTTTTGTGTCTGTAGTGTTTGTGTGTGTCCGTGTGTGTGCGTCGTGTGTGTGTGTGTGTTTGGGGCCACGCATCCGCACCCACCGGACGGTCAAACCCCAGGCCCCCTATCTTGAAAACCATGGGCGCTTCCCGCAAGTTACATCTCACGAAAAGTATCACATACAAAACAATGCTTCAAGAAACGAGCAAATATAAATTGTTTTAACAAACCTGATCATATCTACAACTTTATTTATGCTCACTCCATGTTGTATAAAATATCCATTAGCTAATAAAGGCTTTTGTCATGTTTTTTGTTAAAAGCCATTTGATTTTGGATTCTTTTTTTATTTGTGTAGGTTGTGCTGTACTTAATGAGGTGTTTTTTATTTTCTGTATTGGTTTTGTTTTTTTTTTTTGTTGGCCCTTTTTTTGTTTTTGTTGTTGTCAGGCCCAGGGACACTGTGAAAATGGGCGTCGACATTCAGATGGTGGCATTGTCTGAGCAGCGCAAATCATCCTGGTAGAACCCCATCTGTGTGTAGTTGTGTGTGCATGTTGTTGGTGCTATCGCGTGTGTGGCATGTGTGTGTGTGTGTAGTGTGTGTGTGTGGTGTGTGTGTGTCATGTTTTGTGTGTGTGAGCATGTGTGTGTGTGGCATGTGTGAGCGTGCGTGTGCGTGCGTGTGTGCTATTGTGGTTGTGTGTGTGTGATGTGTGTGTGGCTTGTGTGTGTTGTATGTGTGTGTTTTGTGTGTGTGTGTTGTGACTCTCTCCTCTTGTGCACTTATTCAGATTTATGTCTCTTCACTCATTGAGTTCGCACTATTGTCAGCAAAGCGGGACTCCAGGTAAACACCCGCTGCTAATCACACACAAACACACAGCACACATTCACACACACACATCACGAGCACACACACCCACACACACACATACACTCACATCACACACACCCCACACGACACCACACATCACACTACACACACACAGCACACATCACATGCACACGGACACACATCACACACACACATCACGTAAACAAACCCCCACGCTACACACACACATCTACACCACACGAGCTAACTACAACACACGCCAGCAGTACAGCACATCACATATAGGCGTGCTGATACAACACACACACACACAACACACACACACACACTCACACTACACAGTAGACGCCACACGTCATGCACGTAACACGACACACTACACAAAATACAGCAGCAGCGACACACACACACACACCACACACCATCAAGCATTTGCCCCAATACACCACGACGACATCACAACTCGACACAATCACTCACACACAATAGGGCTTATCACACACACACTACGTTGATTTCTATTTGGATATGGTTGCTATAGGGCGCATAAAACACTGAGGCAGTGAAAGACAGTCGGCTGTAGAAGGGTGTTAATGAGTGACATATGGGGGAGAGTAGTAGGCGTACAGTCACACACCACCACACACTACACACAACACACACCCACCACACAAACACACACACATCAATACACATGAATTCACACACACACCACAAGTACTGACTTAGCTAAGGCCACTTACGAACCACTACACCACACACACACACACACGTCTGTACGGACCATAATACAAACCACAGCACACACACAACAGACAACCCTTGTAACTTGACATTAACTGGTGGATTCTTCACGCGATTGCTTGGTCATAACGGGTCACGCTTTCTTTCACCCTCGTCTGTCTACAATCTTCCTCTCTTTCACTCGTCATCCCGCTTATCAACCTACCTTTAAATCCGTTCTCACTACCCCTCTCATCTTTCTTTCTCTCTTTTCTTCACTCCATCTGCTCTACTAACGTCACCTCGTGCTCTCATTCTCATACCAACGCCTCCCCCGCCTCTCCTCTCTTCTTTCACATCTCTTCTAGCCTCTCTCGTAACCACCCTAACGCTCCCCCACTCCTCTCCACTCTTTCACTCTCTCTCTCCTCCTCTTCTCCTCGTCACCCTCTTACGCTCGTCTCCCTCCTCCTTCTTTTGCGCTCCCCACTACCTACTCCCTACTCTCTATCGTTCGCTCCCCTTCTGCCGCAATGCTCTCTCCGCCTTCTCATCTCTCTTAAGCCGTACAAATCTCCCTTACTCTTTTGAGTCTCTCTCCTTAGCCTTCTCGCGCATACTCTTCTCTCTCTCTTTATACTCTCTCTGTTCTGGCCTTCTCTCAGTTCGTCCATCTCTCTCCTCTAGCCACCCCATTCTCTCTCCCATCTAGGCCACCCCATCTCTTTTACTCTCTCCCTGTCCTCTCTCAAAATCACATCTCATTTCTCCGATTCTCTCGTCCCATCTACCCCCGATGCTCTATCTCTTCACATCCTCTGCCTCTCTCCATTCCATCTACTCCGCTCCTAACCCTGACCCGCACTCCTACGCCGGCCCCATCTCTTCTCTCTCTCTCTGCTTCATCTCTCCATCTTCCTCACTCTAGCTCCGGCATCTCTTCTCCTTTATCTTCTCCTCTGGCCCTCTCTCTCTCATCTACTCCCTTCTAGCCCCCATCTCTTCTTCTTCTTCTCTCTGAGTCCCCTCTCTCTCATCTCCATCAGACCATCGTACCCCTCATCTCTTCTCTTCTCGTCGTCTCCTCTCGTTCAGTCGCACTCTCCCACTCTACCACCCCGGAATCTCTTCTCTTCTCGTCCTCTGTCTCTTCTCAGACCATCTCTCGAGCTCACTCGTAAACGAGCCACCCTCCATATCTGCTTCTCTCTAGTGTGTATGTTTGATCCCCGACTAGTAGAGATCGCATATCACAACACTTCCACTTTTCATCAATGATCAACTTGACACTCTCTCATCTCTCATAGCTCTCTGCACTCTTCATCATCCTCATCATCATAATCTCCGCATCTCGGAATCCCCCTCTCCTGTCTCCTTCTCTAGATCCCAGCAAACCTAACAATCTCTCTCTCTCTCTCTTCTCTCTCTCACATCGTCTCTCCCTGCCTCCTCTCTATCTCTGTCTTCTGCTGTCTCTCTGTCAATCTCTTCTTGTCTTCTTCTCTCTCTCATCTCTTCATCTCTCCACCCCACCTCCCTTCAACTCTCTCTCCCAGTACGTCTTGCTGCATTGCATATCTCTCTCTCTCTCACTCATCTCTACTTCAGATCGCTCTCTCTACTCTCACTTCCTCCTTCTTCAAGTCATCGTGGGTGACGCGCGCTTCTTTGCTGTCTCTCTGCTCTCCCGCACTTTCATCTATACAATAGAGGCCAACTTACTCTCTAGAAACACACATATCCGCTACCACACAAGACATAATTCAGACACATTCATCACTCATCATCTACCACACACACATCACACAACAAAACAGCACACACGCCGCGGCGCGTGGCGATGCTACACTCAGGCAGATGCACAAAGCACAGCGCACACTACGCACAAGCACAAGGCACACGGCACTACAAAAACGGTTGCACAGCCGCACATTGACAGTCACCGACTGCTCCCAAGCTCACAGACTCACTACACACACACACAGGTAACTACACACACACACAAATATGCTACGTCTCACATACCTCACACGTTCATTCGCAAAAAACAGAACGTCTCACCATCGACTCACACATCACTATACTCACAATAACTCGAGCACGCTTCACACTACACAACTTTCACAACAGACACACTACAATCACTACACACCACACCACTACAGCACAACACAACACAACATGCACCCACAAGTCAGATCATTATTTTAGTATGTGGGGCTCGGTGGCTTGCAGGGAGATATGTAAATGTGACTGGGTAGGAATCATAACTTATGAGGAGAGGCATGAATAAGACTGTGGAGGCATCTGCTTCTAGGAGGATAGCGGTGTGTGTGTGATGTGAGAGCGCACTAAGTATAGAATGTGTGTGTGTGTGTGTGTGTGTGTGTGTGTGTGTGTGTGTGTGTGTTCGTGTGTGTGTGTGTGTGTGTGTGTGTGTGTTTGTGTGTGTGATCGGTCTGGATCTGTCTGTCTGTGCTGTCTGTCTGTCTGTCTGTCTGTCTGTGCTGTCTGTCTGTCTGATCTGGTGTCTTAGTCTCAGAGTATGCTAAATTATAGTAGAGTTTGAGCACCCTACAGGTAGATGTGTGTGTGTGTGTGTGTCTGTTTGTTTGTGTGTGTGGTGTGTGTGTGTGTGTGGTGTGTGTGTGTGTGTGTGGTGTGTGTGTGTGTTTGTGTGTGGTGTGTCTCCGTGAGTGTGTGTGTGTGTGTGTGTGTGTGGGTGTGTGTCTGTGTGTGTGTTGTGTGTGTGTGTGCTTTGTATGTGAGTGTGTGTGTGTTGGTGGGTGTGTGTCGCGTGGCTTGTTGTGTGTGTGTGTGTCTGTGATGTTGTGTGTGTGTGTGTGTGTGTGTGTGTGTGTGTGTGTGTGTGTTGTGTGTGTGTGTGTCTTACTCTACTGGCATTAAGCGTTGCCAGCCCACATTATGAGGCTGAGGGGAATGGCGGCGCACCAGCACGGCAAAAAGAAGGTCAATCTTTCGTCCTGCCATCGGTTTTCTATGAGCACAGCCTACGCCCCCTCGCACCACCCGCAACATCTACCAAGTGTAACTGTAGGATCTAGAGAGAGAGAGGGGGGGGGAGTTAGGAGAGAGAGAGAGATGAGAGAGAGAGAGAGAGAGAGAGGAAAGAGTAGAACGTTGGATGGAAGTGTACAGTTGAAAACCTGTCGCAAAGGGTACAAGCTATCCTAGTGACGTGGGCTGTATAGCTATATGAGTCATTCTAGTACACATCCACTACATCAACCTCAAATAGGTGAGTCCCTTTTGATTGATGGATCATCTACTGTCATTTCTTCCAACCACATTGAATCACCTTAGTCACACACCAGCGTCTTGCTGATGCTTGTTTAGAAGTGGTTTCTCCAACTTGAGAACAGTCTTGGGACCCACCATTTTCCCACTCTCATTTTTCGGTGTGGCGGGAACCATTTTTTTTTTTTTAGCGTTCAAGTCAATTCAATGCAATTCATTACAATTAATGTAACCAAAAGAGCTGCAAAAGCACTACGGTTGCCAGTCACTATCTATCTCGCATTAAAACAATTCAGATTGGAATCTATGAACAAGACAGATGACACGTGGAGTTCAACTTAGGGCCTATCAAAATTAAAAGTTGTAA
>NC_085871.1:52626137-52633637 GCF_034702125.1 Engraulis encrasicolus | reverse complement strand
ACATCTACCCCATGGGGCGCCACTGAGGGCCTGCCCCCATTGCAACGGTGAGGCATAAATGCAATTTCGTTGTGTGCAGTGTGCAGTGTTCACTTGTGTGCTGTGGAGTGCTGTGTCACAATGACAATGGGAGTTGGAGTTTTCCCAATGGGCTTTTTTTCACTTTCACTTCATTTCTATCGCTGTTTCTTGGGCCCAAGACTCTACGGTAGTCTACAGGCAGTGTATCCTCCCAACCTTTTTTGTCTCGTGTACCCCCAAGCCTCTTAGTTGTGCCCCTAATTCATGTTCTATATCGCTTTCCTCTGTCCTGATGTGACCGCTCCATACATTTGTTATAATAATACACATTTTCCAAGTACCCCCTGCAGTGTGCTCGCGTACCCCTAGTGGTACACATACCCCTGTTTGGGAAACACTGGTCTACGGTGTTGACATATTGTGTTAAAATTGCACTTTTAGCCGTATTTATTCTCGGCGGACTAACCCCAAACTAAAAAACCTCTCTTACATCTTCTTACAGTACATCTTTGGTAAACACCCAACTCTTGTCAAACCTCAGAATTCCATGGAGGTGGCAGGGCCTTTGTATCAGAACTGTGTTGGTGGAGATACTATACTATCTGGGCCCTCATGATAGGCCTACAGGTATATACTATCTGGGCTTTCATGATAGGCCTATATACTATCTTGGCTATCATGATAGGCCAACATACTATCTGGGCTCTGAAGACAGGCCTATACAGTACTCCCTGGGCTCTCCTATAGGCCTGTATACTATCTGGGCTCTCCTATAGGCCTGTATACTATCTGGGCTCTCATGATGGGCCTATATACTCCCTGGGCTCTCCTGATAGCCCAGAAAGTATATACTGTAGGCCTATCACGATAGACCTACTGTATACTATCTGGGCTCTCCTGATAGGCCTATACACTACCTGGGCTCTCCTGATAGGCCTATATACTATCTGGGCTCTCCTGATAGGCCTATATACTATCTGGGCTCTCATGGTCTTCAGTCAACAGACTTTTGCATCAACTTTAGTACGAGCATCGCTCCTCCCCTGCCTCAGAACTGTGTGTGTGTGTTTGTGTGTGTGTGTGTGTGTAGTGTGTGTAGTGTGTGTGTGTAGTGTGTGTGTGTGTGTGTGTGTGTGTCTGGGGGGCCCTCTCCATCGGGAAATCACTGCTGGACAAAGGGAGCAGTGGAGTGCGAGATTGAGGGAGGGTGTGTGTGTGTGTGTGTGAGGGTGTGTGTGTGTGTGTGTGTGGAGTGCGAGATTGAGGGAGGAAGCCAATTCAGATGGCCTGTGTGTCAGAGGGAGGGTGTGCGGTGTGTGTGTGTGTGTGTGTGTGTGTGTGTGTGTGTGTGTGTGTGTGTGTGTGTGTGTGTGTGTGTGTGTGTGTGTGTGTGTGTGTGTGTGTGTGTGTGTGTGTGTGTGTGTGTCAGTTTCTAAGTGTGCGTGTATGCGGGATAGGAGAAGAATATGTAGAGTTTTATTTCGATCTGCGTATCTTTATCTGCGCGTGTGTGTGTGTGTGTGTGTGTGTGTGTGTGTGTGTGTGTGTGTGTGTGTGTGTGTGTGTGTGCAGCAGCTCTAAGCCCATGGCTCTGATAGTCTTATCTGATTACATACACCACAACGCCCCACAGCCCCACACACACACACACACACACACACACACACACACACACACACACACACACACACACACACACACACACACACACACACACACACACACACACACACACACACTCACACACACACTCACACACACACACACACACACTCACACACACACTCACACACACACACACACACACACACACACACACACACACACACACACACACACACACACACACACACACACACACACACAGGTTGGCCTTTGGAGGGAAGCCTTGCAGAAAACACTAATCAGGGGAATAGAAGGAACAGGAGAGAGGAGGAGGAGGCGGGTAAAGAGGGGAGAGAGGAGAGGAGATAGGGGAGGAGCGGATGAGAGGAGAGGAGAGGAGAGGAGAGGAGATGAGAGGAGGGGAGAGGAGAGGAGAGGAGAGGAGAGGAGGGGAGAGGAGAGGAGGGGAGAGGAGAGGAGGAGAGATAGATAAGAGGATAAGAAAAGGAGAGAATACAGAGAGAAGGAATAAAATAAGCAGAGAGGAGGATAGAGAGGAGAGGAGAGGAGAGGACAGAAGAAAGAGGCGGGGGAAGAGAGGAGAGGAGAGGAGAGGAGAGGAGAGGAGAGGAGAGGGGGGAGAGGAGAGGGAGGGTAAAGAGGGGAGATGAGAGGAGAGGAGAAGAGATGAGAGGAGAGAGGAGAGAGGAGAGAGAAGAGGAGAGGAGAGGAGAGTGGAGTGGAGTGGAGAGGAGAGGGGAGGCGAGGAGAGAAGAGAGGAGAGGGGAGAAGAGAGGGGAAGAGGAGAGGAGAGGAGAATGAAGAGGTGAGGATGAGGGGGTGAGGAGAAGGGGGGTGAGAGAGAGAGGAGAGGATAAGGAAAAGATGAGAGAGATGGAGAGGAGAATACTTCTCTGTACTCGTCTATGCACACTCCGTTCCACGCTTCTCGTCTCTTCTATCTCGGGCTATGCCGTCTTCTTCTCTTCTCATCTCTTCTCGGTCTTCTCTGGTCTTCTGCTTCTCTTCTCTATCTCTATAGCTCTTTCAGCTTCCCGTTACTTCTCTTTTGTCCTCTGAGTCTTCTCTTATTCCTCTTCTCTTCGCCTTCCGCTCTTTGTCGTTTCGCTGTTGGGGGTCTTTTCCTCTCTTCTCTTCTCTGCTTTGTGTCACCTCTTCGCTCTGCGCGTGCTTCTTTCTCTTTGCTGTCTCTCTTTTCATCTTACTCGTTCGCCTGCTTCTCGCTGCTTCGCGGCCCGGCTCTTAGCATCTTCTCTCTTTTCTCTTTTCTTCCCTCCCCTCGCATTCCTCGTTTGGCCGCTACGCTTGCTGCTCCTCGTTCTCTATTCTCCACTTCAGTTAATGCGCCCCGGACTCACGGACCCCTCAACCCCGCCTCCATCCTCTCCTCCGCCTCCCTTACTTCTCTCTCCACCTCTCGTCCCTCCCCCACCCGTGTCAATACCTCGCCCTCAGTCTCTAACTTCTCTGCATTGTGATCCCCTCCCTCCATGTCTCCCCGCGCCCGCCCCTCCAGTCCCGCCCTCATCTCATCTCCTTCTTTCTGCTTTTCTCCTTCTACTTTGTTCTCTGTGGTATGCTCTCTTGTCGTATTTCCTCGTCTCTGCGCTCTTGTTATCCTCGGCTTCGCTGTCTTCGCTCTGCCTCTTCTCTTCTCTTCTCTTCTGTCTCCTTCGCCTCTTCCTTCTACGTCTCTGTCTCTTCCTTCTGCGTCTGCTCTTCGAATTTCCTCGTCTCTGCTCTTTCCTTCGCTTCTGCTGCTACCTGCTCTTCTCCTTAGCTGCGCTTTGTCTTCCTTTTCTTCTCCTTCTCTCCTCCTCTCTATCCTCCTCCGCCTTCTGCTCCCTCTTCTTCTCGGCTCTCCCTCCGCTCTCCCTCCTCTCTATCTCGTCTCCTTTTCTCCATCTTCTCTTCTTGCTTCTCTTGCTTCTTCTCGTCTCTTCCCGTTTCCCCTCCCTCGCCCTCTTTTTTCCGCTCTCCCCCTCTCCCCCTCCTCCTTTTCTTTTCTCCTTTTTCTCTCCTTCCTTTTCCCTTCTCTCCTTCCCAATTTCGCTGCCTTCTCTGCTCTCTCTCTTCGTCTCTCGCTTCCCTACCCAAAAACCTCATTCACCCTCTCCGTCTCTGTCTCTGCTTTAGCCTCTCGGCTCTCTCTCCCTCGAACTTTCTCCCCCACGCCCGTTCTCCCGTTCTCCTTCCTTCAACTCTAACTTCTCGTCTTTTCTCCCTGTAGCGGGCTTTGGCCCTGCTTCTCTCTTCGTCACGACTCTTCACAAACCCACTCAACACACACAAAAACCTGCGGATAGCTATTGATCCTCCCAACACCCCTCCGCCACACAGGGCCAACCTTGCCCACATCCCCTCCACACCAATCATCACAACACACCCCACACACACACACTACACACCCCCCACACGACACACAACCCAACACACACACACACACACACACACACACACACACACACACACACACACACACACACACACACACACACACACACACACACACACACTCCCCTCTGCTCAGCCGCCTTTCTCCACACACACACGCTGATACTCCTTTAGACACACACACTCCCCTTCACTTTCCACACACATACAGTACACTCCCCTTTAGATGCACACACACACACACACACACACACACACACACACACACACACACACACACACACACACACACACACACACACACACACACACACACACACACACACACACACCCCTTCACTTTCCACACACATAACACTCCCCTTTAGATGCACACACACACACACACACACACACACACACACACACACACACACACACACACACACACACACACACACACACACACACACACCACACCACACACACACACACACACACACACACACACACACACACACACACACACACACACACACACACACTCAGAGAGAGAGACAGACAGACAGACACACACAACACACACACACACACACACACACACACACACACACACACACACACACACACACACACACACACACACACACACACACACACACACACACACACACACACACACACACACACACACACACTCCCCACATCTTTCAGCCCAATACACCTTCAGACACACTCCTGTGCTCTCCGGCCTCTCCTTTTCTTCACTGGCACACACACAAGCACGCACACAAACGCACGCACACACGCACTCACGCATGCACGCACGCACGCATACTTCAGATGAGGGGCCTCTACCCAAGCACACAGCCTTTTTAACATAGGGTCTCTACCCAAACACAGGGCCGTTTTGCACAGACGCAGGATCTTTTTACCCAGATGCAGGGCCTTTAACGCAAATGTAGGACCATTTTTACCCAGCCCCTCTACCCAAATACAGTGCATTTTTACCCAGGATCTCTACCCAGATGTCTTTTTAACCAGATGTAGGGCCTCTCCCCACCGCAGGTCTTTTATTACCCAGGACCTCTACCCAGATGCAAGGCCTCTACCCAAACACAAGGCCTTTTTACCCAGATGCAGGGCCTCTACCCAAACACAATGCCTTTTTACCCAGGACATCTACCCAGATGCAGGGCCATTTTTACCCAGGACCTCTACCCAGATGTAGTACCTCTACCCAAACACTGGGTCTTTTTAAATCTCTTCCATCCACTGCCTGTCTCCTTCGTTCTTACAGGGGCCAGACTCTCTCAAGGGCCTCTCTCTCTGTCTATCAGTAGTTTCCACAAAGCAGACACACATATTTATTTGCTATAATGAAGCAGAACCAACAGTGGCAACAATGAAAACTATCCACACAGAGGAATGTCATTGCGTTTAGAGATATTTTATTGTAACTAGTCGCGAAGGACGCCATTCTTCAGATTTTTATCTATTCATTCGCTTACGAACATTTTGGCCACACCCCCTCTTCAGCATGCAATGGCGATTGGCAATCGCCCGAAACGTTCCCAAAAACATTTGTATAGGCGAATAAACAGAGAAAAATCTGAAGAGTGCTTTGCTTCGCAAATAGTTACAGTGAAATATCTATAATCTACTCTATTTTGATCATAAATATGCACCCAAGTTTTGGGAGATTTTGCAAGTGCATCATTCTCATGTATGCAGACTAGCATTGCCCTGCCGAGTCCCAACGAGAGTGTGTGACTCTTACTGCAGATGGAGTCGCCGGCGGGCCTACATTTGCTGAAAATACTCAACTACATCATAACAACATTGCTATAACAATACAGAGAGCCTTAAGTATCAGATTACAGTTTTTCTTGATTGCTTTGACACAGTTGTCACTCCAAAAAGCACATTTTCATACCAGTTCACGCAATGGGCTAACCAGTTAAACCGATTCTCCAAACACAACATCTTTGTTTGCAAAAGGCTACTACGTTTCCAAAATATTTAACATATGCAATAAAAGCAAACTCTGTCTTCTGTCCAATACACACTGCATAGCAGTGTATGAACACTCCCAGTCAGTCATTACACAATGGTAGTAAAAATCCAAAACACGGCTATCATGTTGACACAATTTGCCGCTATTTAACACTGTTGTCAATTACATAATATTCAAGCCAGTTCCATTGTTGTTTCTTTTACTTAGCCACTGACTCTGCTTGATCAGGATCTACTGACTGAGAGATAGCATGCCCAGTAAATGCTTTGCATAAAGATTTGAGTTGTGTGTCTTTTCATATGTAAAATTGTCAGTAGGCTAGGTAGTGGGTCCGTTTAACAATAATGTGTTATTGCAAAAAACTGGATTGAGAATCAGAATGCTTTGATGCAGTTTTTGTTTTGTTTTTGTTTGTTTGTTTGTTTTCCTTTTTTTACAACTGTAATCAAAAATGTACTAATGGCTGATAACGGTATTACAGAAAATACTGTATGTGTAAAGTAAAATATGATGTTGCAGTACGAGAATGCACTTACAACAAATTTGCAAAAGAACTCCATGCCAAGAACAAACAAGAAGACTCTGTGTATGAAGACTGATTGCTAAATTAAGATTTTTGAGAAGGAGTGTCAAATAGGTGCTCTGTTGTGTTCACACAACTGATGGTAATTTCTAAAAGTCAGGAGTAGATTTTTCTGTATGGTTATCAGAGCTTAAACAATGAAGTGTGCACTACTTAAATGGCACATGCGTTAACTGTTTAGCAAAAACTGTGTTATATGAATGGGAAATATGTCAAGTCAACAAGAATGTGTTAACACATATGCACAACATGTCTTTTGCTTTGTTGAAATAGTGATCATGGAGACTTTGTGTGAGTCAGTTTAAAAAATGGTGTTAAAGCGATCAAGAAAAACTGTAAGATAGCCATTACAATTATGGTGACACTCAGGTTATAACACGCTAAGGGGCTAATGCGTCCCAGGCAAATAAATCTGCTGCATGGTCCCCACGTCTCCTCATCATTGTATGCAATCATCAACAACACAGCGCAGATATTATTACAATGGAGAACAAATCTGAAGAGTGCTGTCCTTCTCTTCCTTTATACATCTATGTTTCATGTGGGAGTCAGCACCCAGTTAAAATACTGATATTTATCAGTAGTGTGAGAGCGTCTCTTCCACTTTCCATAACTATTAGCTTCTGTGCTTTATATAAATTGGCTTTCTTTTTTAATGATTGTAAATGTGTGTGTCTGTGTCTGCAACTGAAACTTTGACCTGGACTCTCTGGGAGAAGAGAAGTCTAGTCTTAACCCTCCTGTTATCCTCAGATTTAGGTTACATCCGTGATCCTTGGGGTCATTTTGACCCCAGCCACTTTAATGTCCACAAAATGAGTTGAAGCAAAAACTTTTGCACCGGTTTATGCCTTAGATATTTACTGTTGCTCTGTTGGGG
>NC_085871.1:52591857-52599357 GCF_034702125.1 Engraulis encrasicolus | reverse complement strand
ATGTGTGAAAATTAATTGTTTTCTAATTGTATCGTGAATTGTATGCTGGAAGAAACATCAGGTGTATTGGAAATCAAGATCCCCCAAATAATTATTGCAGTAACGCCATACTTCAGTGGCCATCAGCATACCTAAACATTCGCTCAGGGGGTGCGCGAACAACATTGAAATGTACAAGGGGGTGCGCAAGGACAAAAAGTTTGGGAAACCCTGGATTAATTGATAGGTACTCTAGTCTGCAGCACATATAGAACTAAGCAGATCTTCGTAGACCCAAAACCGCAGCCCCTAAGAACATCAGGAGGTCGAAAAGAGGCATGCAGGACAACGACCGATGTCTCGCCAAGAGTGTGATGCGTAAAAGTGTTTCCTTGTTGGCAGCCTTTCATACATACCATATGCTATGGATTCATGTGTGATAGGTACTCTAGTTTCCAGCACATATAGAACTAAGCAGATCTTCGTAGACCCAAACACTGCTGCCCCTGAGAACATCAGGAGTCCGAAAAGATGCATGCAGGACAACTAAGCCCGCCGCACATGTAACACTGGCCGCCAGTGGTGTAGTCTACTTTTTATGGTGGGTATACTGTATATTTGAGCATTTTTTTAAGTGGGTATACTGTAAATATTTGTGCCATTCTAAATAATGGACCAATCAATTTTAAGTGGGTATACTGAAATCCATGAAATTTTGAAGTGGGTATACACCGTAGACTACACCACTGCTGGCCATCTGGATTAATGAGTGATAGGCAGGATCCTCTGGTGTCATTTGGGTAGACCCCTTTCGTAGACCCAAACCCCTGCCCCTGAGAGGTTAGCTAACGAATGTACAATAGTAATAAAAAGCGGCAGCTCCAGTGGCCTAACCGGCACCTCTGGTGGCCTAAACGACGGCAAGGTGGCCTAAACGAAAAAAGCCTAAACTACAGGTCACCCCCTGGGAACACCAGGGGCTTCGATAGACACACACGGGACAACTAAGCCCACCGGCCCCTTGCACATATAACACTTGCCAATTGGGCTACTTGGGATGAGTGTCTGCGGGGAAAAACGGGAAAAATTGGCCATTTGGCATTTTTTTTCAACCCTTTTGGGCCCGTCTGGATTAAAGAGTGATAGGCAGGATCTTCTGTTGTCATTTGGGTAGATCCCTTTCGTAGACCCAAACCGCCCCCCCTGACCCTGAGAACACCAAGGGGTCCGATAGACACACACGGGACAACTAAGCCCCCCGGCCCCTTGCACATATAACACTGCCCCCCCGGCCCCTTGCACATATAACACTGCCCCCCCCCGGCCCATTGCACATATAACAGTGGCGTCTGGATGAATGTGTGATGGATGGGCAGGTCAGGAGCTGCTATGAATACAACAGGGGTCGGAGACACACATACGGGACACTAAGTCCAACAGGGGTCGGAGACACACATACGGGACACTAAGTCCTCAGGGGTCGGAGACACACATACGGGACACTAAGTCCTCAGGGGTCGGAGACACACATACGGGACACTAAGTACAGCAGGGGTCGGAGACACACGTACGGGACACTAAGTCCTCAGGGGTCGGAGACACACATACGGGACACTAAGTCCAACAGGGGTCGGAGACACACGTACGGGACACTAAGTCCTCAGGGGTCGGAGACACACATACGGGACACTAAGTCCAACAGGGGTCGGAGACACACGTACGGGACACTAAGTCCTCAGGGGTCGGAGACACACATACGGGACACTAAGTCCAACAGGGGTCGGAGACACACATACGGGACACTAAGTCCTCAGTCCCATGAATGTGTGATGGGGGTCCGAAACACACATGCTGCCTGACACTAAGCCCTGAACACACCAGTGTCTGGATTACACCCCCATGAATGGGTGATGGGTATAGGTCAGGGGCTCCTGTGAATACGATGGGGGGTCCGAAACACATGCATGCTGGATACTAAATCCTCAGTGCAACACATTTAAGCAGATCCCCCCTCCCCAAATACCAGGTTTAGAGTTGGGGTAGAGCAGAGAATATCATGCAGGAGCCCAGAAGACACACGACACGCAGGACACTAAACGTCTGGATTTCAAGGGTTAGCCCCCGAGGATTTAAGGGTCATGAATGTGTGATGAGGTTTTGTCAGTGGCCAGTATGAATACATCAGGAGGGAACCCGAAAGACACACGCTGGATACAAAAAGTCCGGAAGATGCATGCTGGTCCCAAGCACACCACATTTGAGCAGATACAGGGTTAGAGTTAGAGTTAGAGTTAGAGTTAGAGTTAGAGTTGGGGCTAGACTGCAATTCCGATTGCAAATGAGAAGATGGCTTTTTGGATTGCGCATGTGCGAGATACTGACTTAAACTTCTATCATCAATGACGTTTTACAATGTCATCACAAGTCCACAAGCAGGACAGGAGTAATGCCTAGTAATACATTACAGTTGGTGTCATAGCATAACCCCCTTACCAGAACACCCTGCCGCTCGTATACTAAATTTAAGGAGATGTAGGCCAGGGCAGGTGTGTGTGTGTGTGTGTGTGTGTGTGTGTGTGTGTGTGTGTGTGTGTGTGTGTGTGTGTGTGTGTGTGTGTGTGTGTGTGTGTGTGTGTGTGTGTGTGTGTGTGTGTATGTGGGTGTGTGTGTGTGTGTGTGTGTTATAAAATTGCTCATAAAATCTCTCCAACCGCAGCAATTACAATCCAGCAGACACACATTAGCTGTTAGCATGATTAGCAACTAGCACAATAAGTCGTTAACTCTTATCAGACCTTATCATCTGCACATGCAAATCTGAAACCTGACTCAATTCACTTTATCTTTATTGCTATTAACATTTTACTATGTCAGCCACTTCACCTCTGTAAGACACGGCATTATAAACGTAGTGTTTAGGCAATGACCGAAGTCGTAGTTCTTTAATTCAGGCCCTGTGTTGTGTCATAGTATAGTAGTACTATGGTAGTTAACTCTTCAATGGCTATACTGTTCCACTACCGGAACAAGTCAAGTCAAGTCAAGTCAAGTTGGTTTTATTGTCAATTTCTTTACATGCACTGGTCATACAAAGAATTTGAAATTGCGTTTCTTGCTTTCCCATGCAGACATAGACTAATCTAGGTAAGGACATAGACAGTATAGACATAGACAGTACTCATACATGGACATAAGACAGTATGGACATAGACAGTGCTCATACAGACATTTAAAGTGCAAGATAATAATAAATAATAAATAATAAATAACGTTGTGCATTATGGGGCAACAGGTGTGATGGGGGCTTTTCCCCCTTCTGGTTTACACTATGTTGGATGATTTATGGTTAAAGGCTCAAATATATGTTTTATTTGTATGCTTTTTTTTTTACATTTATGTTTAATTTGAATTGTGGCAACACTCCACCAAGTCACCATTCAGCTCAGATCATAGTGTGTGTGTGAGTCTTTGTTTTTATGTGTTTGCGTGTGTGTGTGTGTGTGTGTGTGTGTGTGTGTGTGTGTGTGTGTGTGTGTGTGTGTGTGTGTTGTGTGTGTGTGTGTGTGTGTGTGTGTGTGTGTGCGTGTTTCCGTGTGTGTGTGTGTGTTGTGTGTGTGTGTGTGTGTGTGTGTGTGTGTGTGTGTGTGTGTGTGTGTGTGTGTGTGTGTGTGTGTGTGTGTGTGTGTGTGTGTGTGTGTGCTTGTCTACATGTGTGTGTGTGTGTGTGTGTGTGTGTGTGTGTGTGTGTGTGTGTGTGTGTGTGTGTGTGTGTGTGTGTGTGTGTGTGTGTGTGTGTGTGTGTGTGTGTGTGTGTGTGTGTGTGTGTGTGTGTGGCCTACACATGTCAGTGTCTCTACATGTCTATGAGTGTAGAGCAGCCTGGATTAATAAGTGTATAAGTAAAAGTGTCCATGTGTGTGTTTGCAGATCTATTAGTGGCTGACATGATCAATTATGTCTTCATTGTTTAAGTGTCCGTGTGTGTTTGCTGTGTTTACAGGTCTATTAGTCAATTATGTCTCCATTGCTGTTTACGTCTCAGGGTCCATGTGTGTGTTTACAGATCTATTAGTGGATGAGATTATTGATAACGTCTTCATTGCTGTTCATGTCTCTGTTTAAGTGTCCGTGTGTGTTTGCCGTGTGTGTGTGTGTGTGTATTTGCTGTGTGTGTGTGTGTGTGTGTGTGTGTGTGTGTGTGTGTGTGTATGTGTATGTGTGTGTGTGTGTGTGTGTGTGTGTGTGTGTGTGTGTGTGTGTGTGTGTGTGTGTGTGTGTGTGTTTGCTGTGTGTTTACAGGTCTATTAGAGGCTGAGGGAGATTATTGATCACTTCTTCACTGCTGACCTTCAGTTCCGCCAGAGTAGCACTTGAATCGTCACCATTAAGATCTCTATTCCTCAGCAACAGAGTAATCCTCATCTAATCCTATGACCAGGGCTGTATTGTATTATATATATATATATATATATATATATATATATATTAGAGATGCACCGGATCCTGATTTTTAGGATCCTGCCGGATACCGGATCCTGGGCCCTTTTTATTACGTTGGCGCAAACAATTTTTAAGACTCATTGGCTTACTGCCACACTGCCTTCAACGACTGCTTCCAAAGGGCTTTCACTCCATGCAGCGATTGGGGTTGTGAAAGACTAACTGAAAAGCCTAGGCTACGTAAAAAGTAGAGATGCCCCAGATCCTGATTTTTAGGTAACTGCCGGATACCGGATCCACTACTTAAGATCCTGCCGGATTCGGATAGTCTGAAAAACCCTATTATCCTGCCGGATCCGGAACCGGATCTTGGATCCTGTACATCTCTAATATACATATATACACACATATATTCCCTTCCCTTCACATACCCGGTCCCCTCTGTTTGCCCATCATCTCATCTAATTCCCACCACCTCTGTCCCCATCTTCATCCTCCTCCTCCTCCTCTCGGAACTGCCCTACAACCCCAAACCCAATCCCAACCTAATCCCTTCACATCACATACCTGTCACTGTTTTGCCACCCTTGTCTAATACAGTGGTTCCCAACCTATGGGTCGGGACCCAACCTATGGGTCACCAAAGATCCACGGGGGGTCGCGAAGCCCTCTTGAATTAAAGGGGTTTCATTTTAATACCATATATAGCCCATTTTGAATAAATGACAAATGCATAGAAGCAACAAAATTTAAGTGCTACATTAAACATTTATTCTGTTTTTGAACAAAGACGAATGGAGGAATAAAATGATAACTAAAATGAGTTTTCGCAGGAAACAGAGCGTATCACGTGACTCCCTCTCATGTGGGAGCTGGGACACCAAAGCTTACAATGGTAAAAATATGGGTCCCTGAAGAAAAAGGTTGGGAACCACTGGTCTAATCCCACCATATGTATCCCCATCCTTCTCCTTTCGTGACCTGCTCTAGTGTCACTGCTGCACACTTAACAGCTCCTTCACGTTAGCTGTCACTGTCACCATCCTCTCTGTTTGCCTCTCTTTCAGTCCTTTCAGAGACCCCCTCTTCTTCTTAAAATAGCCTGTCACTTTCCTTTTCCCCTTCTGTTTGCCTACCATCTACTTCCCACCACCCCTGTCACCATATGTATCTGAACTGCCCACTATAACCAAAACCTCAACCAACTTAATCCCTTCACATCACATAACCTGCCACTGTCACCATCTTCTCTGTTTGCCTCTATGTATCCTTTCAACTCCATGTAAACCACCCCCCCGAAGAAGAAAAGGAGCCTTCTCCTCCTCTTCTTCACATAGCCTGTCACTTTCCTTTTTCCTCTTCTCTGTTTACCAATCATCTTATCCCCATCACCTCTGACATCATACTTATCCTCATCCTTCTCCTGTCTTGACCTGCTCCAGTCTGGTGTCAGCTGCACACACAACTTCATCACCCCCCTCACCATCCTCATCCTCATCCCATTTCGAATCTTAATCTTCATCCTTAATCTTCCTCCTCTATATTACCCATCTTCCTCATCCTCCCACACTCTCTATTTCTCCATCATCTCATCCCTGTTACCCCTGTCTCCATCTTCATCACCCCTCTCACCATCCTCCCAATTTGTAATCGTAATCTTCGTCCTCAACCTCCTACTCTGTGTCATATATGTCTATTTAATCTAATCCCTGTTAGCCCTGTCAGCATCATCATCATGCATTTCCATCTTCACCCCCGTCCTTGAACAACCCCTTCACATACGGTAGCCCGCCCCTGTCATTTTCTCTGCTTGACCAGAGCTTTCGTCCTTTCAGCTGCACATAGAGCCTGTCTTCTTCACATAGCCACAGTGACTTTCCTCATCCTCCTCGTCTGTTTGACTGTCACCTAATCTCCATCACCTCTGACACCATACTTGTCCTCATCCTTTGTAAGAATTTTTAACCCCTATCATACTCTGTACACTGCCTACTTCTACATACTATACTATATCATAGATGTATCCATCAACACTTGTTGTCTACCTTAACTGACAGAGTATGTTTTTCTGCATTGGTCTATCCCAACTCACAGAATGTCTTTTTGCACAATTACCTTTTCTACATTTATTATCTCTATTATTTTATTGTATTTTCCCCACCCTGATGACTATTCCTGTGTTTATTTTTGTCTTGAAATGTCCATGTGGGCTTTTGTGTATTTGTGTATTTATGTAAGCTACTGGATACCTGAATTTCCCCCTGGGGATCAATAAAGTTACTCTACTCTACTACTCTACTTCTCCTTTCTTGACCTGCTACAGTCTGGTGTCAGCTTCACACACAGTACCTCCTTCACATAACTCCCTCACCCCTGTCATCATCATCATCTTCATCCCAATGTTAACCTTAATATTCCTCCTACTCTATATCACCCACCTTCCTCATCCTCCCACTCTCCATCATCTGATCCCTGTTAACCCTGTCATCGTCTTCATCTTCATCCCAATTCTAATGGTAATCTTCACCCTCTTCCTACTCTATATGTCTGTATCATCTAGGCCAGTGGTTCTCAACTGGAACAGTCTTGGGACCCACCATTTTCCACTCTCATTCTGTCGCGACCCAATTTTTTTAGCGTTCAAGTCAATTCAATGCAATTCTCAAAATGTAACCAAGACTCGAATGACTGGTTGCACGCTATCTATCTCGCATAAACATTCAGATTGTATCTGGTGACAACAGATGACACGGAGTTCACTAGCCTATCAAAATAAAAATTGTTCCAGGAAAAGTTGGATTTTTTTTTTTTTTAGAATTACGTTTTTTTTTACACCAAGGCTTCACGAGCCACCCATGACCCCTCCGCGACCCACTTTTGGGTCGCGACCCACCAGTTGAGAAACACTGATCTAGTCACTGTTCTCCTCTCTGTCTGACGAGACCCGTCATGCATTCAGCTCCATTTACTGCCCCTCTTCTTCACACGACCTGTCACTGTGACCGTCTTCATCTTCCTCATCTGTTTGACTGTCATCTAATAACCACATCTCTGCTGTCACCATCTTCATCTTCATCTCAA
>NC_085871.1:52560013-52561757 GCF_034702125.1 Engraulis encrasicolus | reverse complement strand
AGACACGTGTGTGTGCTGTGTGTGTGTGTGTGTGTGTGTGTGTGTCTTCACCTCAAGATTTGCATAAACTGCTCGCCACGACGTGCCTTATCACACTGTGGTGTGTGTGTGATGTTGACCCAATCATCTGGCAGTGTGTGTGTGTGTGTGTGTGTGTGTGTGTGTGTGTGTGTGTGTGTGTGTGTGTGTGTGTGTGTGTGTGTGTGTGTGTGTGGGTGTGTGTGTGTGTGTGTGTGTGTGTGTGGTGTGTGTGTGTGTGCATGGATTGTGTGTGTGTGTGTGTGTGTGTGTGTGTGTGTGTGTGTGTGTGCGTGTGTGTGTGTGTGTGTGTGTGTATTGTTGACCTAATCATCTGTGTATTGTGGAGATTAACCGTTCTCACTCTCCTCTGGGACATACTGATACTGTTACGGGACTGTGTGTGTGTGTGTGTGTGTGTGTGTGTGTGTGTGTGTGTGTGTGTGTGTGTGTGTGTGTGTGTGTGTGTGTGTGTGTGTGTGTGTGTGTGTGTGTGTGTGTGTGTGTGTGTGTGTGCTGAAGACGTTGGTCTTTCCCCCGCGTCGCGGACAGTGTGTTCTACTCGGCCTTTCACACTGACTGCGCTGGCGTGCCTGTTCAAAATTGCCTGCGCTGGCGTGCCTGTTCGAAATGCTATTTCGTTACTTTGCCATTCATTTCAATGGGACACCGCTGGCCACCTCTGGAGTTGGAAGTAGGGCTGTCTTGGGTAAGCGGTTAGAGTGTTGGACTTGTAGCCCAAAGGTTGCTGGTTCGACTCCTGAGCCGCCAGGTTGTTGGGGGGAGCAATTAACCAGTGCTCTCCCCCATCCTTCTCCATGACTGAGGTACCCTGAGCATGGTACCGTCCCGCATCCTTCTCCATGACTGAGGTACCCTGAGCATGGTACCGTCCCGCCGCACTGCTCCCCATGGGGCACCATTTGGGGCCGCCCCCTTGCACGGGTGAGGCATACATGCGAAATGAATACATTCGTTGTGTGCAGCGTGCAGTGTTCACTTGTGTGCTGTGGAGTGCTGTGTCACAATGACAATGGGAGTTTCCCATTTGGGCTTTCGCTTCACTTCATTATTTTCCAGATGCCGCATGGCACCAGACTGTGTTGGTGTGGAAGATCTGACCTGTTTCCATGCGTCTCCGCCGCTGCCGGTAGAAATCGCTTCAAACACGCTGATGGTGGCACATCTGGTGTGAAAATTCCCTTAGTGTGTGCGTGTGTGTGCGTACGTGTGTGCTTGCCTGTGTGACTATGTAGCGCTTGTGTGCATACGGCCCCGCATGTGTGTGTGTGCCCCATGCGGCATGCGTGCCCGCATGTGTGTGTGTGTCTGTGTGTGTGCACGTGCGAATGTGTGTGTGTACCTGTCCCAGGTGAGTTGCGTCCCGTGCCAGGCAGAGTGCTGATTGGCTGGCATAACCCAGTGGGAGGAGCTACAGCCTCCAGATCCGCAAAGACGTCATCTTCATCACCTTCACCACCATCATCATCATCATCACCTGAGTCTCCTGTAAAACCATCACCATCATATGATTGATATTCCTCCTCCTTCTCCTACTCCTCCTCCTTCTCCTCCCCTTCCTCCTCCTCCTCCTCCCCCTCCTCCTCCCCCTTCTCCTCCCCCTTCTCCTCCCCCTCTCCTTCTCCTCCCCCTTCTCCTCCCCCTTCTCCTCCTCCCCCTTGTCCTTCTCCTCCCCCTTCTCCTCCCCCTTCTCCTCCCCCTCCTC
>NC_085871.1:52542513-52545013 GCF_034702125.1 Engraulis encrasicolus | reverse complement strand
TGTTATTTAGCATATTTTAACAGGTGTAGTTCAGCTGGTGAAGTAACATTAGTGAGCAATTTAAATAATGAAAGCTAATTTTCAATAGAATAGAATTGGGAAGTGATTCTCAGGTATGATGCTCTTAAAATTATGAATGTATAGACATCTCCTTCGCAAGTGAACTCAAAAAAATTTCGGCGCGCGCTATGCGCTATGCACAATATCTTACCTCTGGGGGCTAAGCCCCTCCTGTCTCTCAAACCTAGTGACGGGCCAGGTGTGTGTGTGTGTGTGTGTGTGCTTGTATGTGTATGTGCATGTGTGTGTGCATGTGTGTGTGTAGGTTAGGTTAGGTTAAGTTAGATTTCTTTATTAGTCAAGGACAAATTTGTCTTGGAGACACAGAGTTTGAAGGACCATAAAAATACACAAGGGGACAACACCAGCAAACAAAACAGAAATTAAATATAAGGTACGGGCTCAGAAACAGAAAAAAGTGATGTCATTACGTTACCACTGAGTAATAAAAACAGATAGTAAGTCCCATCAACTCCCTACCATCCCTCCCTCCTACACCAATTGCACATAAAACACATTCTTTCTATAATAACATAATCTATGCATGTCTGTGTACTGCACAGTTCTGGTGTGTGTGTCCGTAGGTGTGTGTGCTGGTGTGTGTGCGTGTGTGCGTGCGCGTGTGCGTGTGTGTGTGTGTGTGTGTGTGTGTGTGTGTGTGTGTGTGTGTGTGTGTGAGTGTGTGTGTGTGCGTGCGTGCGTGCGTGCGTGTGTGTGTGTGTGTGTGTGTGTGTGTGTGTGTGTGTGTGTGTGTGTGTGTGTGTGTGTGTGTGTGTGTGTGGAGGCGTGGCATTTTGGCTTCATCTCTGAGTGTCTTTGCTCTCAGAAACACAAAGAAAAAGAAAGAAGAAGCTTCACTGGGCTCTTCACAACAATATTGGAGTACACACACGCACACGCTTGCACGACGTGCGCACACACGACGTCCACACGCACAACGCGCGCACGCACGCACGGACGCACGCACAACAATATTGGAGTGTGTGTGTGTGTGTGTGTGCGAGTGCATGAGTGTGTTTGTGTGTGCGTCACCTGTTCTAGTCGTGATGGGTGGCAGGGGGGTCCAGCGCCGGCTCCTCCACTCTGATTGACTTTTGTCATGTGGAACTCTCGATCCTGATTGGTCCACACCGGGAACGCTGCATCCTGATTCGCTCAGCCTTGAGGGGCAGCGTGAGGAGGAGGAGGTTCTCCAGGTTGCCAAGGAGACGGAGCCCAGTGAGGGGTGAGGGGTGAGGTCCACCGGGCCTTCATTGTTCTGGACCGGGACATCAGGGTTCTCCAGTAGAACCTTATTGGACCCGGTCGCACTACTGGTCCCGATGCCCAGAGTTCTGGATGGGAGGCTCAGTTCTAGTGATCCGTGTTCCGGTGTTCTGGGTTGTGGTGATTTAGCTTCCAGTGATCTGGGTTCTAGTGTTGTTCTGGGTTCTATTGATGGAACAGTAGAACGAGGAGGAACAGAAAGAGGAGGAAGTCTTGAAGGAAGAGGGCGGGGCACTGCTGCAGACCGTTGCCCTTGGTGACCAGCATCCTCAGCATCCTCAGCATCAGAATCATCAGCATCATCACTCCTCCTCTGACTGCCATTACTGCTCACGCTCAAACAGCCTGTAGGAAGACATTATACTACATTGCATTTGGCAGACGCTTTTAAACCAGAACAACTTACAATCAAGGACATAGTCAATATCACAAAGTGCACAGGAAATAGAAGCAGCATACAGCTCTTCAGATTTTTATCAGAAATGTCGGTATGTTAGAGCTGAAAGAACACATTTGAATGAAGGATTGTGTCTATGCAAGATTTATGTCATGTTTTTACATGCTTCGAAGGCTGAGATAACGTATTTAAGTTTTTTATAGTCCAAGCACCTTTACCAAAAAGGGCATCAGCATTCAGCAACCATTTTTTTGCAGGTAGCTTTGGCATCTGTTGCAGTTTTCATGCTCTACCTTGCTTGTGACGTTTATTGTATTGTTTTATACTACAGCATGAATCCTTTCCTCTCTTTGGACACCTGATCAAATATCTTTATATACACCTATATATTCATTGGATCCACTTCTCTCAGAATGCCACTGCAGTGTGGAGCTATAAGCCTACGTTACCCAGAATGCAATAGTACCTGAGAGGCGGCTGGAGAGGTCGGTGCAGCGGCTGAACTGGCTGGAGGGGGGCCGGCTGAAGTCGGAGAGTGACCCCAGGCCCGAGCAACTTCCCCTGGGGGTGCTGAGGGCCGACTGCCCCTCTTCCTCCTGGAGCGCATCCCAATCCTCCAGACCTGGACTGGGACTAAGATTAGGACTAAGATTAGGCAGGGGATTTGGACTGGGATTGGGACTGAGACCAAGGTCAGAACCAGGGCTCTGAGGAGCAGAGAGGGGATGTTCTTGTTCTAGTTCCATTTCACCGCTGTTCTGTTCCGTCTGCATTGGG
>NC_085871.1:52526766-52529914 GCF_034702125.1 Engraulis encrasicolus | reverse complement strand
AGAGAGATCAGGCTAAACCATGGAAAGAGATTGTGGTGAAATCAAATAAAATTCAATCTAAGAATTGCTGGGGGATCATGAGAGGTCAGAATAGACGAGAGAGAGTTACGTAAACTAGGCTGAAATTACACGACTATCGGCCCGATTGTCGGCTGAAAAACTTTGCGATAATCGGTGGAACGTTATCAGAGAGAGTAGAGAGAGAGAGGTTCCATTGGCCCATTGTTTCCTGGTTCTATTATGGCCCCCCTTAGGTAGACCTAGGCAGACCTAAGGACTGTTCTATTCATTGTAGGAGCATTATGACACGGCCCTTTAGGCAGACCGGAACCTGGTCGCGTTAGGTGCCCATAGAAACCTATTATGTTGGCATATCTCTATACTTAAAGGGACACTGTGCAGGAAATGGTCAAAAAAGGTACTGCAACTATGCTGCTCATTGAAACTGGGTTGCCTATTGCCAAATTTGATCTTTACATGAACGTTTACTGAGTTATAAACAAATATTTTCTAGTATGGTCCAAGTACAGCCATTTTAGCAGCTAAAAATGGCTATTTTTGGAAATTCAAAATGGCGGACCATGGAGAAGATCCCCCTTTTCATGTATGAAAAGAGCATTTTTTCCAGTCATAATAAATACTTAGAATTTGATGGTGGTGGTAAGTATTCATGAAAAATGTAGCATTAGTGAATGGGCAGCATGAATTCTGGAAATAAATAACTAAAAATCTCACACAGTGTCCCTTTAAAGAATCTCTGACGTTATCCTCCAGGATCATCGCACGCGATTGTCAAGGTTTCCTCATCTGCACTGTTTCGGTGTTTACGATCAGGGGTAAGATTGACACACACAACCCGACATCAAAATTGAAAACAAAATCGGTAGTCATGGTGTTTGAGCGTAGCATCGCGAGCCATCCACGTACTTCCGCCTAAGGATTGGCTCCACTACGAAATGAAATGGTAGTATTATGGGATGATCAGGACCAGGCTAGTTTGAGCGTGACTTTAGTGAGAAAAGTGGTAATCAGAGCTAAAATGTAATATCATTACTAGTGTTGTAAGTACATCTCTAAGTGTCGAGAGAGAGAGAGAGAGAGAGAGAGAGAGAGAGAGAGAGAGAGAGAGAGAGGAAGAGGAGACATTGGAAGAGTGTGGGGGGGAGAGTGGCTTCCCCCAACACCACCACCTTCCCAGCATGCAACACTAGGAGTCGATACCACCAACGTCATCTGGGCACCGTTCGCCTCCTGGTTCAAAGCCGACTATGGTATTTGGTTTTGCGCTTTCTATGTAGTGACTTTAGGATGGAGCTCAGGAGTCGATATCACTTCCTGCCCTGAACCACCACCTTCCCAGCATGCAACACAAACAGCCCGTACCAACATCCCTCAATGTCTTCCACCGTGGTTTGACTGTACCCTGACCTCGAACCTCGACATGGAAGTTCAGAAGATGGCCTCCTCACAATCAATATTACACCATATCCACGCACCTGAGCTTGACGTTAACTTTTTTGCTCACGGCCACTGTGGCTAGTTGTTTTCTCGCGTGAAAAAATTGACATAAAATATGCATGGCAACGCAATACGTTCATGCACAAAATGTGCCCCCGCACACATATCCTGCAGCAATCATATCCTTATATAGGCCTACTCCATTTACATTTATTTGTTATTATACATTATCATTCGTTATGATTGGACTATTCATATAAATGTAATATTATGACTATTGCTAATATAATGTAATATTCCTGTCTGACCTGGTGGTGGGGGGGTGGCATGTAGACTGTTCGTCTCCACTTGCTGCCAGTCTGGCCCGGATGTCCGCTCCCCCATGATTGACAGGAGGGTCCCACTGGTTGCCAGGGGAGATGGGAATGACCTGCTGGTTGCCAGGGGTAACGGGAGTGTTCCGTGCGCCATGGTCCTGTGTTCCTCCGGGCCCTGTGACGGAACCGCTCAGCTGCGCGCACATTCTCAAAGTTCCCCATGGACCCTCACTCACACAGCTCTGGAACCCTCTTGAACGCTCTAGAACATTATAGAACACTCTAAAATTCTCCAGAACATTCTAGAACCCTTTACAACCCCCTAGAACATTCTAGAACACTCTATAAATCTTTAGATCCCTCTAGAACATTCAATAACGTTCTAGAACATTCTATATCTCTAACAGGACACACTAACTTTCTCCTTTCACATACTGGAACTTACAGCTTAGTGTTGCCACCTGAGTGAGTTTTGAGTTGTCCTGATTGAGTTTGAAATGTCCAGGTGGCAGCGTTATCACACATACAGGTATAAGAACACAGAAACCTAAGACCGCTCTCCCAGGGTATGTCACAGAAACACAGCCTAAAGACCGCTCTCCTAGAGTTGCAACTGAGTCTCTCACATACTCACTCACTACTACTACTACCTGATCTCTGGCCCCAAGCTCAGTAGTTGCCAGATGAGGCTGAGGCTTCCCAGCCCAGATAATGCTAAAAAGAATGCCTGGAGGCGCTAAATCCAGCCCAGTTTGATCTACAGTACATTCTATACATTTCTGTGGCCATCTTGTCCTTTTTAATGGCCCAATGCCCTTTTTTTTACCCACAGACAGCCATCCTAAACGGCTAAAATGGGCCGGAATCTACCCTATCTGGCAACACATTCTCTGAACACTAACTAGCGCAATGAGAATGAGGAAGTGTTTTGGGGTTTGAGAGAGAGAGAGACAGAGAGAGAGAGAGAGAGAGGGATAGCGAGAGAGAGAGAGAGAGAGAGAGAGAGAGAGAGAGAGAGAGAGAGAGAGAGAGAGAGAGAGAGAGAGAGAGAGAGAGCGTGAGAAAGAGAGAGAGAGAGAGAGAGAGAGAGAGAGAGAGAGAGAGAGAGAGAGAGAGAGAGAGAGAGAGAGAGATGACTAAAATATGTTGTTAATTATTATCATGGTTGTTCTTTGTCTCTATGGTAACAGCTTATTGAGTGACATATAAACGAGACGTCACACACACACACACACACACACACACACACACACACACACACACACACACACACACACACACACACACACACACACACACACACACACACACACACACACACACACACACAGTATTGTGTGTGCTGTATGTTGGTGCGAGGTCTTCTGTTTACC